>NW_027248555.1:0-132404 GCF_031021105.1 Erythrolamprus reginae | reverse complement strand
CTGGGCTGGGCTGGCTGGGCTGGGCTGGGCCAGGCCGGCTAGGCTGGGCTGGCTGGCACAATGGCTAGCTGGATGGCTGGCACAATGGCTGGATGGCACAATGGTTGGGCTGGGCCAGGCTGGCTGGGCTGGGCTGGGCTGGGCTGGGCTGGCTCGGCCGGGCTGGCTGGCTGTCACAATGGCTGGCTGGCTGTCACAATGGCTGGCTGGCTGGCTGGCTGGCTTGGCTGGGCTGGCTGGGCTGGGCTCGCTGGGCTGGGCTCGCTGGCTTGGCTGGGCTGGCTGGGCTGGGCTGGCTGGGCTGGGCTCGCTGGGCTAGGCTGGCTGGCTGGCTGGAACAATGGATGGCTGGCTGGCTGTCATAATGGCTGCTGGCTGTCACAATGGCTGGCTGGCTGGGCCTGGCTGGCTGGGCAGGCCGTGCTGGCTGGGCTGGGCTGGTTGGGCTGGGCTTGCTGGGGCTGGCTGGGCTGGCTACCTGGGCTGGGCTGGCTGGGCTGGCTGGCTGGCTGGCTGGAACAATGGCTGGCTGGCTGGAACAATGGCTGGCTGGCTGTCACAATTTCTGGCTGGCTGGCTGGCTGGCTGAGCAGGGCTGGCTGGGCTGGGCTGGGCTGGGCTGGGCTGGGCTGGGATGGGATGGGTTGGGCTGGGCTGGCTGGCTGGCTGGAACAATGGCTGGCTGGCTGGCTGTCACAATGGCTGGATGGATGTCACAATGGCTGGATGGATGTCACAATGGCTAGCTGCCTGGCTGGCTGCCTGGATGCCTGGCTGCCTGGGCTGGGCTGGGCTGGCCGGGCCGGGCCGGGCTGGGCGTGGCTGGGCCCGGCTGGCTGGGCCTGGCTGGCTGTCACAATGGCTGGCGGGATGTCACAATGGCTGGCTGGCTGGGCTGGGCTTGCTGGGCCGGGCTGGCTGGGCTGGCTGGCTGGCTGGAACAATGGCTGGCTGTCACAATGGCTGGCTGGCTGTCACAATGGCTGGCTGGCTGGCTGGCTGGCTGGGCTGGGCTGGCTGAGCCTCTCTGGCGGGGTCTGGCTGGACTGGGCCTGGCTGGGCCGGGCTGGCTGGGCTGGGCCTGGCTGGGCTGGGCTGGCAGGGCCAGGCTGGTTGGGCCGGGCAGGGCCTGGCTGGCTGGGCCTGGCTGGGCCCGGCTGGCTGGGCCTGGCTGGGCTGGAACAATGCCTGGCTGGCTGGAAAAATGGCTGGCTGGCTGTCACAATGGCTGGCTGGCTGTCACAATGGCTGGCTGGCTGTCACAATGGCTGGCTGGCTGGGCTGGGCTCACTGGGCCGGGCTGGCTGGGCTGGCTGGCTGGCTGGCTGGAACAATGGCTGGCTGGCTGTCACAATGGCTAGCTGACTGGCTGCCTGCCTGGCTGGCTGGCTGGGCTGGGCTGGGCTGGCCTGGCCGGGCTGGGCCTGGCTGGGCAGGGCTGGCTGGGCCTGGCTGGCTGGAACAATGGCTGGGCTGGCTGGAACAATGGCTGGGCTGGCTGGAACAATGGGTGGCTGGATGGCTGGCACAATGGCTGGATGGCACAATTGCTGGGCTGGGCGGGGCTGGCTGGGCCTGGCTGGCAGGCCCGGGCTGGATGGGCCAGGCTGGCTGGGCCGGGCTGGGCTGGGCTGGCTGGGCCGGGCTGTGTGGGCTGGGCTGGCTGAGATGGGCTGGCTGGGCTGGGCTGGCTGGGCCTGCTGGGTTCGCTGGCACAATGGCTGGGCTGGGCTATGCTGGCTGGGCTGGGTTGGGTCTAGCTGGAATGGGCCCGGCTGGCCGGGCCTGGCTGGCTGGAACAATGGCTGGCTGGCGGGCTGTCACAATGGCTGGCTGGCTGTCACAATGGCAGGCTGGCTGGCTGGGCTGGGCTGGCTGGCTGGAACAATGGCTGGCTGGCTGTCATAATGGCTGCTGGCTGTCACAATGGCTGGCTGGCTGGGCCTGGCTGGCTGGGCTAGGCTGGTTGGGCTGGGCTTGCTGGGGCTGGCTGGGCTGGCTGGGCTGGGCTGGGCTGGCTGGGCTGGATGGCTGGATGGCTGGCTGGCTGGCTGGAACAATGACTGGCTGCCTGTCACAATGGCTGGCTGGCTGGCTGGGCCTGGCGGGCCGAGCCTGGCTGGCTGGGCAGTGCCTGGCTGGGCTTGGCCGGCCGGGCCGGGCTGGCTGGAACAATGGCTGGCTGGCTGTCACAATTGCTGGCTGGATGGATGGATGGATGGATGGCTGAGCAGGGCTGGCTGGGCTGGGCTGGGCTGGCTGGGGCTGGCTGGACGGCTGGAAGAATGGCTGGCTGGCTGTCACAATGGCTGGCTGGCTGTCACAATGGCTAGCTGCCTGGCTGGCTGCCTGGCTGGTCTGGTCTGGTCTGGTCTGGGCTGGGCTGGGCTGGGCTGGGCTGGGCTGGGCTGGGCTGGCCTGGGCTGGGCTGGGCTGGCCGGGCCGGGCTGGGCCTGGCTGGGCCGGGCTGGCTGGGGCTGGCTGGCTGTCACAAAGGCTAGCTGGCTGTCACAATGGCTGGCTGGCTGTCACAATGGCTGGCTGGCTGGGCTGGGCTCGCTGGCTGGCTGGCTGGAACAATGGCTGGCTGGCTGTCACAACGGCTAGCTGACTGGCTGGCTGCCTGGCTTGCTGGGCTGGGCTGGGCTGGCCGGGCCGGGCTGGCTGGAACAATGGCTGGGCTGGCTGGCACAATGGCTGGCTGGATGGCTGGCACAATGACTGGATGGCACAATGGCTGGGCCAGGCTGGCTGGGCCGGGGTGGGCTGGGCTGGGCTGGGCTGGGCTGGCTGGGCCGGGCTGTGTGGGCTGGGCTGGCTAGATGGGCTGGCTGGGCTGGGCTGGCTGGGCCTGCTGGGCTGGGTTGGCTGGCACAATGGCTGGGCTGGGCTATGCTGCCTGGGCTGGGTTGGGTCTAGCTGGAATGGGCTCGGCTGGCCGGGCCTGGCTGGCTGTCACAATGGCTGGCTGGCTGGCTGTCACAATGGCTGGCTGGCTGTCACAATGGCTGGCTGGCTGGCTGGCTGGCTGGCTGGCTGGGCTGGGCTGGGCTGGCTGGCTGGCTGGAACAATGGCTGGCTGGCTGTCATAATGGCTGCTGGCTGTCACAATGGCTGGCTGGCTGGGCCTGGCTGGCTGGGCAGGGCCTGGCTTGGCTTGGCTGGGCGGGCCGGGCTGGCTGGGCTGGGCTTGCTGGGGCTGGCTGGGCTGGCTGGCCTGGGCTGGGCTGGCTGGGCCTGGCTGGCTGTCACAATGGCTAGCTGGCTGTCACAATGGCTGGCTGGCTGTCACAATGGCTGGCTGGCTGGGCTGGGCTCGCTGGCTGGCTGGCTGGAACAATGGCTGGCTGGCTGTCACAATGGTTAGCTGACTGGCTGGCTGCCTGGTTTGCTGGGCTGGGCTGGGCTGGCCGGGCCGGGCTGGGCCTGGCTGGGCTTGGCGGGCTGCGCCTGGCTGGCTGGAACAATGGCTGGGCTGGCTGGCACAATGGCTGGATGGCACAATGGCTGGGCTGGGCGGGGCTGGCTGGGCCTGGCTGGCAGGGCCGGGCTGGCTGGGCCAGGCTGGCTGGGCCGGGCTGGGCTGGGATGGGCTGGGATGGGATGGGCTGGCTGGGCCGGGCTGTGTGGGCCTGGCTGGCTGGAACAATGGCTGGCTGGCTGGCTGGGCTGGGCTGGCTGAGCCTGGCTGGCGGAGTCTGGCTGGGCTGGGCATGGCTGGCTATGCTAGGCTGGGCTGGGCTGGGTTGGGCTGGGCTGGGCTGGGCTGGCCGGGCCAGGCTGGGCCTGGCTGGGCCGGGCTGGGCCGGGCTGGCTGGGCCTGGCTGGCTGTCACAATGGCTAGCTGGCTGTCACAATGGCTGGCTGGCTGTCACAAGGGCTGGCTGGCTGGGCTGGGCTCGCTGGCTGGCTGGCTGGAACAATGGCTGGCTGGCTGTCACAATGGCTAGCTGACTGGCTGGCTGCCTGGCTTGCTGGGCTGGGCTGGGCTGGGCTGGGCTGGCCGGGCCGGGCTGTGCCTGGCTGGGCTTGGCTGGCTGGGCCTGGCTGGCTGGAACAATGGCTGGGCTGGCTGGCACAATGGCTGGCTGGATGGCTGGCACAATGACTGGATGGCACAATGGCTGGGCTGGGCGGGGCTGGCAGGGCCGGGCTGGCTGGGCCAGGCTGGCTGGGCCGGGCTGGGCTGGGCTGGGCTGGCTGGGCCGGGCTGTGTGGGCTGGGCTGGCTAGATGGGCTGGCTGGGCCTGCTGGGCTGGGTTGGCTGGCACAATGGCTGGGCTGGGCTATGCTGGCTGGGCTGGGTTGGGTCTAGCTGGAATGGGCCCGGCTGGCCGGGCCTGGCTGGCTGGAACAATGGCTGGCTGTCTGGCTGGCTGTCACAATGGCTGGCTGGCTGTCACAATGGCTGGCTGGCTGTCTGGCTGGGCTGGGCTGGGCTGGCTGGCTGGCTGTAACAATGGCTGGCTGGCTGTCATAATGGCTGCTGGCTGTCACAATGGCTGGCTGGCTGGGCCTGGCTGGCTGGTCAGGGCCTGGCTTGGCTTGGCTGGGCGGGCCGGGCTGGCTGGGCTGGGCTGGTTGGGCTGGGTTTGCTGGGGCTGGCTGGGCTGGCTGGCCTGGGCTGGCCTGGCTGGGCCTGGCTGGCTGTCACAATGGCTAGCTGGCTGTCACAATGGCTGGCTGGCTGTCACAATGGCTGGCTGGCTGTCACAATGGCTGGCTGGCTGGGCTGGGCTCGCTGGCTGGCTGGCTGGAACAATGGCTGGCTGGCTGTCACAATGGCTAGCTGACTGGCTGGCTGCCTGGCTTGCTGGGCTGGGCTGGGCTGGCCGGGCCGGGCTGGGCCTGGCTGGGCTTGGCTGGCTGGGCCTGGCTGGCTGGAACAATGGCTGGGCTGGCTGGCACAATGGCTGGATGGCACAATGGCTGGGCTGGGCGGGGCTGGCTGGGCCTGGCTGGCAGGGCCGGGCTGGCTGGGCCAGGCTGGCTGGACCGGGCTGGGCTGGGCTGGGCTGGCTGGGCCGGGCTGTGTGGGCTGGGCTGGCTGACTGGGTCGGGCTGGGCCTGGCTGACTGGGCCTGGCTGGCTGGAACAATGGCTGGCTGGCTGGCTGGCTGGCTGGGCTGGGCTGGCTGAGCCTGGCTGGCGGGGTCTGGCCGGGCTGGGCCTGGCTGGCTGGGGCTGGCTGGGCCTGGCTGGCTGGGGCTTGCTGGGCTGGCTGGGCTGGGCCGGCCGGGCTGGGCCTGGCTGGGCCTGGCTGGCTGGGCCTGGCTGGCTGGAACAATGGCTGGCTGTCTGTCACAATGGCTAGCTGACTGGCTGGCTGGCTGGCTGCCTGCCTGCCTGGCTGGGCTGGGCTGGGCTGGGCTGGGCTGGCCGGTCCGGGCTGGGCCTGGCTGGGCCTGGCTGGGCCTAGCTGGCTGGGCCTGCCTGGCTGAAACAATGGATGGCTGGCTGTCACAATGGCTGGCTGGCTCTCACAATGGCTGGCTGGGTTGGGCTGGCAGGGCTGGGCCTGGCTGGGCCTGGCTGGCTGGGCCTGCCTGGCTGAAACAATGGCTGGCTGGCTGTCACAATGGCTGGCTGGCTGTCACAATGGCTGGCTGGGCTGGGCTGGGCTGGGCTGGGCTCGCTGGGCCGGGCTGGCTGGGCTGGGCTGGCTGGCTGGCTGGAACAATGCCTGGCTGGCTGTCACAATGGCTAGCTGACTGGCTGGCGGCCTGGCTGGCTGGGCTGGGCTGGGCTGGCCGGTCCTGGCTGGCTGGAACAATGGCTGGGCTAGCTGGCACAATGGCTGGCTGGATGGCTGGCACAATGGCTGGATGGCACAATGGCTGGGCTGGGCCTGGCTGGCTGGGCCTGGCTGGCAGGGCCGGGCTGGCTGGGCCAGGCTGGCTGGGCCGGGATGGCTGGGGCGGGCTGGGCTGGGCTGGGCTGGGCTGGGCTGGCTGGGCCGGGCTAGCTGGGCTTGGCTGGCTGAGATGGGCTGGCTGGGCTGGGCTGCCTGGGCCTGCTGGGCTGGGCTGGCTGGCACAATGGCTGGGCTGGGCTATGCTGGCTAGGCTGGGTTGGGTCTAGCTGGAATGGGCCTGGCTGGCCGGGCCTGGCTGGCTGGAACAATGGCTGGCTGGCTGGCTGTCACAATGGCTGGCTGGCTGTCACAATGGCTGGCTGGCTGGCTGGCTGGGCTGGGCAGGCTGGGCTGGGCTGGGCTCGCTGGGCTAGGCTGGCTTGGCTGGCTGGCTGGCTGGCTGTCATAATGGCTGCTGGCTGTCACAATGGCTGGCTGGCTGGGCCTGGCTGGCTGGGCAGGGCCTGGCTGGGCTTGGCTGGGCAGGCCGTGCTGGCTGGGCTGGGCTGGTTGGGCTGGACTTGCTGGGGCTGGCTGGGCTGGCTACCTGGGCTAGGCTGGCTGGGCTGGCTGGCTGGCTGGCTGGAACAATGGCTGGCTGGCTGGAACAATGGCTGGCTGGCTGTCACAATTCCTGGCTGGCTGGCTGGCTGAGCAGGGCTGGCTGGGCTGGGCTGGGCTGGGCTGGGCTGGGCTGGGCTGGGCTGGGCTGGGCTGGGCTGGGATGGGCTGGGCTGGGCTGGGCTGGGCTGGCTGGCTGGCTGGCTGGCTGGAACAATGGCTGGCTGGCTGGCTGTCACAATGGCTGGATGGATGTCACAATGGCTGGCTGGTTGTCACAATGGCTAGCTGCCTGGCTGGCTGTCTGGATGCCTGGCTGGCTGGGCTGGGCTGGGCTGGCCGGGCCGGGCTGGGCGTGGCTGGGCCTGGCTGGCTGGGCCTGGCTGGCTGGGCCTGGCTGGCTGTCACAATGGCTGGCGGGCTGTCACAATGGCTGGCTGGCTGGGCTGGGCTTCCTGGGCCGGGCTGGCTGGGCTGGCTGGCTGGCTGGCTGGCTGGAACAATGGCTGGCTGGAACAATGGCTGGCTGGCTGTCACAATGGCTGGCTGGCTGGCTGGCTGGGCTGGGCAGGGCTGGCTGAGCCTCTCTGGTGGGGTCTGGCTGGGCTGGGCCTGGCTGGGCCGGGCTGGCTGGGCTGGGCCTGGCTGGGCTGGGCTGGCAGGGCCAGGCTGGTTGGGCCGGCCAGGGCCTGGCTGGCTGGGGCTGGCTGGGCCTGGCTGGCTGGGCCTGGCTGGGCTGGAACAATGCCTGGCTGGCTGGAACAATTGCTGGCTGGCTGTCACAATGGCTGGCTGGCTGTCACAATGGCTGGCTGGCTGGGCTGGGCTCACTGGGCCGGGCTGGCTGGGCTGGCTGGCTGGTTGGAACAATGGCTGGCTGGCTGTCACAATGGCTAGCTGACTGGCTGCCTGCCTGGCTGGCTGGCTGGGCTGGGCTGGGCTGGGCTGGGCTGGCCGGGCCGGGCTGGGCCTGGCTGGGCCGGGCTGGCTGGGCCTGGCTGACTGGAACAATGGCTGGGCTGGCTGGAACAATGGCTGGGCTGGCTGGAACAATGGGTGGCTGGATGGCTGGCACAATGGCTGGGCTGGGCGGGGCTGGCTGGGCCTGGCTGGCAGGGCCGGGCTGGCTGGGCCAGGCTGGCTGGGCCGGGCTGGGCTGGCTGGGCCGGGCTGTGTGGGCTGGGCTGGCTGAGATGGGCTGGCTGGGCTGGGCTGGCTGGGCCTGCTGGGCTGGGTTCGCTGGCACAATGGCTGGGCTGGGCTATGCTGGCTGGGCTGGGTTGGGTCAAACTGGAATGGGCCCGGCTGGCCGGGCCTGGCTGGCTGGAACAATGGCTGGCTGGCGGGCTGTCACAATGGCTGGCTGGCTGTCACAATGGCAGGCTGGCTGGCTGGGCTGGGCTGGGCTGGCTGGCTGGCTGGAACAATGGCTGGCTGGCTGTCATAATGGCTGCTGGCTGTCACAATGGCTGGCTGGCTGGGCCTGGCTGGCTGGGCAGGGCCTGGCTTGGCTTGGCTGGGCGGGCCGGGCTGGCTGGGCTGGGCTGGTTGGGATGGGCTTGTTGGGGCTGGCTGGGCTGGCTGGGCTGGGCTGGGCTGGCTGGGCTGGCTGGCTGGCTGGCTGGCTGGCTGGAACAATGACTGGCTGCCTGTCACAATGGCTGGCTGGCTGGCTGGGCCTGGCGGGCCGAGCCTGGCTGGCTGGGCAGTGCCTGGCTGGGCTTGGCCGGCCGGGCCGGGCTGGCTGGAACAATGGCTGGCTGGCTGTCACAATTGCTGGCTGGCTGGATGGATGGATGGATGGCTGAGCAGGGCTGGCTGGGCTGGGCTGGGCTGGCTGGGGCTGGCTGGCCGGCTGGAAGAATGGCTGGCTGGCTGTCACAATGGCTGGCTGGCTGTCACAATGGCTAGCTGCCTGGCTGCCTGGCTGCCTGCCTGGCTGCCTGGCTGGGCTGGGCTGGCTGGCTGGCTGGAACAATGGCTCGCTGGCTGTCATAATGGCTGCTGGCTGTCACAATGGCTGGCTGGCTGGGCCTGGCTGGCTGGGCAGGGCCTGGCTTGGCTTGGCTGGGCTGGCCGGGCTGGCTGGGCTGGGCTTGCTGGGGCTGGCTGGGCTGGCTGGCCTTGGCTGGGCTGGCTGGGCCTGGCTGGCTGTCACAATGGCTAGCTGGCTGTCACAATGGCTGGCTGTCTGTCACAATGGCTGGCTGGCTGGGCCTGGCTGACTGGGCCTGGCTGGCTGGAACAATGGCTGGCTGGCTGGCTGGCTGGCTGGCTGGGCTGGGCTGGCTGAGCCTGGTGGCGGGGTCTGGCCGGGCTGGGCCTGGCTGGCTGGGGCTGGCTGGGCCTGGCTGGCTGGGGCTTGCTGGGCTGGCTGGGCTGGGCCGGCCGGGCTGGGCCTGGCTGGCTGGGCCTGGCTGGCTGGAACAATGGCTGGCTGTCTGTCACAATGGCTAGTTGACTGGCTGGCTGCCTGCCTGCCTGGCTGGGCTGGGCTGGGCTGGGCTGGGCTGGGCTGGGCTGGGCTGGGCTGGCCGGTCCGGGCTGGGCCTGGCTGGGCCTGCCTGGCTGGGCCTGCCTGGCTGAAACAATGGCTGGCTGGCTGTCACAATGGCTGGCTGGCTGTCACAATGGCTGGCTGGGTTGGGCTGGCAGGGCTGGGCCTGGCTGGGCCTGGCTGGCTGGGCCTGCCTGGCTGAAAAAATGGCTGGCTGGCTGTCACAATGGCTGGCTGGCTGTCACAATGGCTGGCTGGGCTGGGCTGGGCTGGGCTCGCTGGGCCAGGCTGGCTGGGCTGGGCTGGCTGGCTGACTGGAACAATGCCTGGCTTGCTGTCACAATGGCTAGCTGACTGGCTGGCTGCCTGGCTGGCTGGGCTGGGCTGGGCTGGCCGGTCCTGGCTGGCTGGAACAATGGCTGGGCTAGCTGGCACAATGGCTGGCTGGATGGCTGGCACAATGGCTGGATGGCACAATGGCTGGGCTGGGCGGGGCTGGCTGGGCCTGGCTGGCTGTCACAATGGCTGCTGGCTGTCACAATGGCTGGCTGGCTGGGCCTGGCTGGCTGGGCAGGGCCTGGCTGGGCTTGGCTGGGCAGGCCGTGCTGGCTGGGCTGGGCTGGTTGGGCTGGGCTTGCTGGGGCTGGCTGGGCTGGCTACCTGGGCTAGGCTGGCTGGGCTGGCTGGCTGGCTGGCTGGCTGGAACCATGGCTGGCTGGCTGGAACAATGGCTGGCTGGCTGTCACAATTCCTGGCTGGCTGGCTGGCTGAGCAGGGCTGGCTGGGCTGGGCTGGGCTGGGCTGGGCTGGGCTGGGCTGGGCTGGGCTGGGCTGGGCTGGGCTGGCTGGCTGGCTGGCTGGAACAATGGCTGGCTGGCTAGCTGTCACAATGGCTGGATGGATGTCACAATGGCTGGCTGGCTGTCACAATGGCTAGCTGCCTGGCTGGCTGCCTGGCTGCCTGGCTGGCTGGGCTGGGCTGGGCTGGGCTGGCCGGGCCGGGCCGGGCTGGGCGTGGCTGGGCCTGGCTGGCTGGGCCTGGCTGGCTGGGCCTGGCTGGCTGTCACAATGGCTGGCGGGCTGTCACAATGGCTGGCTGGCTGGGCTGGGCTTGCTGGGCCGGGCTGGCTGGGCTGGCTGGCTGGCTGGCTGGCTGGAACAATGGCTGGCTGTCACAATGGTTGGCTGGCTGTCACAATGGCTGGCTGGCTGGCTGGCTGGGCTGGGCTGGGCTGGCTGAGCCTCTCTGGTGGGGTCTGGCTGGGCTGGGCCTGGCTGGGCCGGGCTGGCTGGGCTGGGCCTGGCTGGGCTGGGCTGGCAGGGCCTGGCTGGCTGGGCCTGGCTGGGCTGGAACAATGGCTGGGCTGGCTGGAACAATGGGTGGCTGGATGGCTGGCACAATGGCTGGATGGCACAATGGCTGGGCTGGGCGGGGCTGGCTGGGCCTGGCTGGCAGGGCCGGGCTGGCTGGGCCAGGCCGGCTGGGCCGGGCTGGGCTGGCTAGGCCGGGCTGTGTGGGCCTGGCTGGGCTGGAACAATGCCTGGCTGGCTGGAACAATTGCTGGCTGGCTGTCACAATGGCTGGCTGGCTGTCACAATGGCTGGCTGGCTGGCTGGGCTGGGCTCACTGGGCCGGGCTGGCTGGGCTGGTTGGCTGGCTGGCTGGAACAATGGCTGGCTGGCTGTCACAATGGCTAGCTGACTGGCTGCCTGCCTGCCTGCCTGCCTGGGCTGGGCTGGGCTGGGCTGGCCGGGCAGGGCTGGGCCTGGCTGGGCCGGGCTGGCTGGGCCTGCCTGGCTGGAACAATGGCTGGGCTGGCTGGAACAATGGGTGGCTGGATGGCTGGCACAATGGCTGGATGGCACAATGGCTGGGCTGGGCGGGGCTGGCTGGGCCTGGCTGGCAGGGCCGGGCTGGCTGGGCCAGGCCGGCTGGGCCGGGCTGGGCTGGCTGGGCCGGGCTGTGTGGGCTGGGCTGGCTGAGATGGGCTGGCTGGGCTGGGCTGGATGGGCCTGCTGGGCTGGGTTCGCTGGCACAATGGCTGGGCTGGGCTATGCTGGCTGGGCTGGGTTGGGTCTAAGTGGAATGGGCCCGGCTGGCCGGGCCTGGCTGGCTGGAACAATGGCTGGCTGGCGGGCTGTCACAATGGCTGGCTGGCTGTCACAATGGCAGGCTGGCTGGCTGGGCTGGGCTGGGCTGGCTGGCTGGCTGGAACAATGGCTGGCTGGCTGGCTGGCTGGGCTGGGCTGGCTGAGCCTGGCTGGCGGGGTCTGGCTGGGCTGGGCCTGGCTGGCTATGTTAGGCTGGTCTGGTCTGGGCTGGTCTGGTCTGGGCTGGGCTGGCCGGGCCAGGCTGGGCCTGGCTGGGCCTGGCTGGGCTGGGCTGGCTGGGCTTGGCTGGCTGTCACAATGGCTAGCTGGCTGTCACAATGGCTGGTTGGCTGTCACAATGGCTGGCTGGCTGGGCTGGGCTCGCTGGCTGGCTGGCTGGAACAATGGCTTTCTGGCTGTCACAATGGCTAGGTGACTGGCTGGCTGCCTGGCTTGCTGGGCTGGGCTGGGCTGGGCTGGCCGGGCCGGGCTGGGCCTGGCTGGGCTTGGCTGGCTGGGCCTGGCTGGCTGGAACAATGGCTGGGCTGGCTGGCACAATGGCTGGCTGGATGGCTGGCACAATGACTGGATGGCACAATGGCTGGGCTGGGCGGGGCTGGCTGGGCCTGGCTGGCAGGGCCGGGCTGGCTGGGCCAGGCTGGCTGGGCCGGGATGGGCTGGGCCGGGCTGGGCTGGGCTGGCTGGGCCGGGCTGTGTGGGCTGGGCTGGTTAGATGGGCTCGCTGGGCTGGGCTGGCTGGGCCTGCTGGGCTGGGTTGGCTGGCACAATGGCTGGGCTGGGCTATGCTGCCTGGGCTGGGTTGGGTCTAGCTGGAATGGGCCCGGCTGGCCGGGCCTGGCTGGCTGGAACAATGGCTGGCTGGCTGGCTGTCACAATGACTGGCTGGCTGTCACAATGGCTGGCTGGCTGTCACAATTCCTGGCTGGCTGGCTGGCTGGCTGAGCAGGGCTGGCTGGGCTGGGCTGGGCTGGGCTGGGCTGGGCTGGGCTGGGCTGGGCTGGGCTGGGCTGGCTGGCTGGCTGGCTGGAACAATGGCTGGCTGGCTGGCTGTCACAATGGCTGGATGGATGTCACAATGGCTGGCTGGCTGTCACAATGGCTAGCTGCCTGGCTGGCTGCCTGGATGCCTGGCTGGCTGGGCTGGGCTGGGCTGGGCTGGGCTGGCCGGGCCGGGCCGGGCTGGGCGTGGCTGGGCCTGGCTGGCTGGGCATGGCTGGCTGTCACAATGGCTGGCGGGCTGTCACAATGGCTGGCTGGCTGGGCTGGGCTTGCTGGGCCGGGCTGGCTGGGCTGGCTGGCTGGCTGGCTGGCTGGAACAATGGCTGGCTGTCACAATGGCTGGCTGGCTGTCACAATGGCTGGCTGGCTGTCACAATGGCTGGCTGGCTGGCTGGGCTGGGCTGGGCTGGCTGAGCCTCTCTGGTGGGGTCTGGCTGGGCTGGGCCTGGCTGGGCCGGGCTGGCTGGGCTGGGCCTGGCTGGGCTGGGCTGGCAGGGCCGGGCTGGGCTGGGCTTGCTGGGCCGGGCTGGCTGGGCTGGCTGGCTGGCTGGCTGGCTGGAACAATGGCTGGCTGTCACAATGGCTGGCTGGCTGTCACAATGGCTGGCTGGCTGTCACAATGGCTGGCTGGCTGGCTGGGCTGGGCTGGGCTGGCTGAGCCTCTCTGGTGGGGTCTGGCTGGGCTGGGCCTGGCTGGGCCGGGCTGGCTGGGCTGGGCCTGGCTGGGCTGGGCTGGCAGGGCCAGGCTGGTTGGGCCGGCCAGGGCCTGGCTGGCTGGGGCTGGCTGGGCCTGGCTGGCTGGGCCTGGCTGGGCTGGAACAATGCCTGGCTGGCTGGAACAATTGCTGGCTGGCTGTCACAATGGCTGGCTGGCTGTCACAATGGCTGGCTGGCTGGGCTGGGCTCACTGGGCCGGGCTGGCTGGGCTGGCTGGCTGGCTGGCTGGAACAATGGCTGGCTGGCTGTCACAATGGCTAGCTGACTGGCTGCCTGCCTGGCTGGCTGGCTGGCTGGGCTGGGCTGGGCTGGGCTGGCCGGGCCGGGCTGGGCCTGGCTGGGCCGGGCCGGCTGGGCCTGGCTGGCTGGAACAATGGCTGGGCTGGCTGGAACAATGGCTGGGCTGGCTGGAACAATGGGTGGCTGGATGGCTGGCACAATGGCTGGATGGCACAATGGCTGGGCTGGGCGGGGCTGGCAGGGCCTGGCTGGCAGGGCCGGGCTGGCTGGGCCGGGCTGGGCTGGGGTGGCTGGGCCGGGCTGTGTGGGCTGGGCTGGCTGAGATGGGCTGGCTGGGCTGGGCTGGCTGGGCCTGCTGGGCTGGGTTCGCTGGCACAATGGCTGGGCTGGGCTATGCTGGCTGGGCTGGGTTGGGTCTAACTGGAATGGGCCCGGCTGGCCGGGCCTGGCTGGCTGGAACAATGGCTGGCTGGCGGGCTGTCACAATGGCTGGCTGGCTGTCACAATGTCAGGCTGGCTGGCTGGGCTGGGCTGGGCTGGCTGGCTGGCTGGAACAATGGCTGGCTGGCTGTCATAATGGCTGCTGGCTGTCACAATGGCTGGCTGGCTGGGCCTGGCTGGCTGGGCAGGGCTTGGCTTGGCTTGGCTGGGCGGGCCGGGCTGGCTGGGCTGGGCTGGTTGGGATGGGCTTGTTGGGGCTGGCTGGGCTGGCTGGGCTGGGCTGGGCTGGCTGGGCTGGCTGGCTGGCTGGCTTGCTGGCTGGCTGGAACAATGACTGGCTGCCTGTCACAATGGCTGGCTGGCTGGCTGGGCCTGGCGGGCCGAGCCTGGCTGGCTGGGCAGTGCCTGGCTGGGCTTGGCCGGCCGGGCCGGGCTGGCTGGAACAATGGCTGGCTGGCTGTCACAATTGCTGGCTGGATGGATGGATGGATGGCTGGCTGGCTGAGCAGGGCTGGCTGGGCTGGGCTGGGCTGGGCTGGCTGGGGCTGGCTGGCCGGCTGGAAGAATGGCTGGCTGGCTGTCACAATGGCTGGCTGGCTGTCACAATGGCTAGCTGCCTGGCTGGCTGCCTGGCTGGGCTGGGCTGGGCTGGGCTGGGCTGGGCTGGGCTGGGCTCGGCTGGGCTGGGCTGGGCTGGGCTGGGCTGGCCGGGCTGGGCCTGGCTGGGCCTGGCTGGGCCGGGCTGGCTGGGCCTGGCTGGCTGTCACAATGGCTAGCTGGCTGTCACAATGGCTGGCTGGCTGTCGCAATGGCTGGCTGGCTGGCTGGGCTGGCTGGGCCTGGCTGGCTGGGCCTGGCTGGGCTGGAACAATGCCTGGCTGGCTGGAACAATTGCTGGCTGGCTGTCACAATGGCTGGCTGGCTGTCACAATGGCTGGCTGGCTGGGCTGGGCTCACTGGGCCGGGCTGGCTGGGCTGGCTGGCTGGCTGGCTGGAACAATGGCTGGCTGGCTGTCACAATGGCTAGCTGACTGGCTGCCTGCCTGGCTGGCTGGCTGGGCTGGGCTGGGCTGGGCAGGCCGGGCCGGGCTGGGCCTGGCTGGGCCGGGCTGGCTGGGCCTGGCTGGCTGGAACAATGGCTGGGCTGGCTGGAACAATGGCTGGGCTGGCTGGAACAATGGCTGGCTGGCTGGCTGGCTGGCTGGGCTGGGCTGGCTGAGCCTGGCAGGCGGGGTCTGGCTGGGCTGGGCCTGGCTGGCTATGCTAGGCTGGGCTGGGCTGGGCTGGGCTGGGCTGGGCTGGGCTGGGCTGGACTGGGCTGGCCGGGCCAGGCTGGGCCTGGCTGGGCCTGGCTGGGCTGGGCTGGCTGGGCCTGGCTGGCTGTCACAATGGCTAGCTGGCTGTCACAATGGCTGGTTGGCTGTCACAATGGCTGGCTGGCTGGGCTGGGCTCGCTGGCTGGCTGGCTGGAACAATGGCTTGCTGGCTGTCACAATGGCTAGCTGACTGGCTGGCTGCCTGGCTTGCTGGGCTGGGCTGGGCTGGCCGGGCCGGGCTGGGCCTGGCTGGGCTTGGCTGGCTGGGCCTGGCTGGCTGGAACAATGGCTGGGCTGGCTGGCACAATGGCTGGCTGGATGGCTGGCACAATGACTGGATGGCACAATGGCTGGGCTGGGCGGGCCTGGCTGGGCCTGGCTGGCAGGGCCGGGCTGGCTGGGCCAGGCTGGCTGGGCCGGGCTGGGCTGGGCCGGGCTGGGCTGGGCTGGCTGGGCCGGGCTGTGTGGGCTGGGCTGCCTAGATGGGATGGCTGGGCTGGGCTGGCTGGGCCTGCTGGGCTGGGTTGGCTGGCACAATGGCTGGGCTGGGCTATGCTGCCTGGGCTGGGTTGGGTCTAGCTGGAATGGGCCGGCTGGCCGGGCCTGGCTGGCGGGAACAATGGCTGGCTGGCTGGCTGTCACAATGACTGGCTGGCTGTCACAATGGCTGGCTGGCTGTCACAATTCCTGGCTGGCTGGCTGGCTGGGCAGGGCTGGCTGGGCTGGGCTGGGCTGGGCTGGGCTGGGCTGGGCTGGGCTGGAACAATGGCTGGCTGGCTGGCTGTCACAATGGCTGGATGGATGTCACAATGGCTGGCTGGCTGTCACAATGGCTAGCTGCCTGGCTGGCTGCCTGGATGCCTGGCTGGCTGAACTGGGCTGGGCTGGGCTGGCCGGGCCGGGCCGGGCTGGGCGTGGCTGGGCCTGGCTGGCTGGGCCTGGCTGGCTGTCACAATGGCTGGCGGGCTGTCACAATGGCTGGCTGGCTGGGCTGGGCTTGCTGGGCCGGGCTGGCTGGGCTGGCTGGCTTGCTGGCTGGCTGGAACAATGGCTGGCTGTCACAATGGCTGGCTGGCTGTCACAATGGCTGGCTGGCTGGCTGGCTGGGCTGGGCTGGGCTGGCTGAGCCTCTCTGGTGGGGTCTGGCTGGGCTGGGCCTGGCTGGGCCGGGCTGGCTGGGCTGGGCCTGGCTGGGCTGGGCTGGCAGGGCCAGGCTGGTTGGGCCGGCCAGGGCCTGGCTGGCTGGGGCTGGCTGGGCCAGGCTGGCTGGGCCTGGCTGGGCTGGAACAATGCCTGGCTGGCTGGAACAATTGCTGGCTGGCTGTCACAATGGCTGGCTGGCTGTCACAATGGCTGGCTGGCTGGGCTGGGCTCACTGGGCCGGAATGGCTGGGCTGGCTGGCTGGCTGGCTGGAACAATGGCTGGCTGGCTGTCACAATGGCTAGCTGACTGGCTGCCTGCCTGCCTGGCTGGCTGGCTGGGCTGGGCTGGGCTGGGCTGGCTGGGCCGGGCTGGGCCTGGCTGGGCCGGGCTGGCTGGAACAATGGCTGGGCTGGCTGGAACAATGGCTGGGCTGGCTGGAACAATGGGTGGCTGGATGGCTGGCACAATGGCTGGATGGCACAATGGCTGGGCTGGGCGGGGCTGGCAGGGCCTGGCTGGCAGGGCCGGGCTGGCTGGGCCGGGCTGGGCTGGGCTGGCTGGGCCGGGCTGTGTGGGCTGGGCTGGCTGAGATGGGCTGGCTGGGCTGGGCTGGCTGGGCCTGCTGGGCTGGGTTCGCTGGCACAATGGCTGGGCTGGGCTATGCTGGCTGGGCTGGGTTGGGTCTAACTGGAATGGGCCCGGCTGGCCGGGCCTGGCTGGCTGGAACAATGGCTGGCTGGCGGGCTGTCACAATGGCTGGCTGGCTGTCACAATGTCAGGCTGGCTGGCTGGGCTGGGCTGGGCTGGCTGGCTGGCTGGAACAATGGCTGGCTGGCTGTCATAATGGCTGCTGGCTGTCACAATGGCTGGCTGGCTGGGCCTGGCTGGCTGGGCAGGGCCTGGCTTGGCTTGGCTGGGCGGGCCGGGCTGGCTGGGCTGGGCTGGTTGGGATGGGCTTGTTGGGGCTGGCTGGGCTGGCTGGGCTGGGCTGGGCTGGCTGGGCTGGCTGGCTGGCTGGCTGGCTGGCTGGCTGGAACAATGACTGGCTGCTTGTCACAATGGCTGGCTGGCTGGCTGGGCCTGGCGGGCTGGGCAGTGCCTGGCTGGGCTTGGCCGGCCGGGCCGGGCTGGCTGGAACAATGGCTGGCTGGCTGTCACAATTGCTGGCTGGCTGGATGGATGGATGGCTGGCTGGCTGAGCAGGGCTGGCTGGGCTGGGCTGGGCTGGCTGGGGCTGGCTGGCCGGCTGGAAGAATGGCTGGCTGGCTGTCACAATGGCTGGCTGGCTGTCACAATGGCTAGCTGCCTGGCTGGCTGCCTGGCTGGGCTGGGCTGGGCTGGGCTGGGCTGGGTTGGGCTGGGCTGGGCTGGCCGGGCTGGGCCAGGCTGGGCCTGGCTGGGCCGGGCTGGCTGGGCCTGGCTGGCTGTCACAATGGCTAGCTGGCTGTCACAATGGCTGGCTGGCTGTCACAATGGCTGTCTGGCTGGCTGGGCTGGCTGGGCCGGGCTGTGTGGGCTGGGCTGGCTAAATGGGCTGGCTGGGCTGGCTGGGCCTGCTGGCTGGAACAATGGCTGGCTGGCTGTCATAATGGCTGCTGGCTGTCACAATGGCTGGCTGGCTGGGCCTGTCTGGCTGGGCAGGGCCTGGCTTGGCTTGGCTGGGCGGGCCGGGCTGGCTGGGCTGGGCTGGTTGGGCTGGGTTTGCTGGGGCTGGCTGGGCTGGCTGGCCTGGGCTGGGCTGGCTGGGCCTGGCTGGCTGTCACAATGGCTAGCTGGCTGTCACAATGGCTGGCTGGCTGTCACAATGGCTGGCTGGCTGGGCTGGGCTCTCTGGCTGGCTGGCTGGAACAATGGCTGGCTGGCTGTCACAATGGCTAGCTGACTGGCTGGCTGCCTGGCTTGCTGGGCTGGGCTGGGCTGGGCTGGCCGGGCCGGGCTGGGCCTGGCTGGGCTTGGCTGGCTGGGCCTGGCTGGCTGGAACAATGGCTGGGCTGGCTGGCACAATGGCTGGATGGCACAATGGCTGGGCTGGGCGGGGCTGGCTGGGCCTGGCTGGCTGGGCTGGGCCTGGCTGGGCTGGGCTGGCAGGGCCAGGCTGGTTGGGCCGGCCAGGGCCTGGCTGGCTGGGGCTGGCTGGGCCTGGCTGGCTGGGCCTGGCTGGGCTGGAACAATGCCTGGCTGGCTGGAACAATTGCTGGCTGGCTGTCACAATGGCTGGCTGGCTGTCACAATGGCTGGCTGGCTGGGCTGGGCTCACTGGGCCGGGCTGGCTGGGCTGGCTGGCTGGCTGGCTGGAACAATGGCTGGCTGGCTGTCACAATGGCTAGCTGACTGGCTGCCTGCCTGCCTGGCTGGCTGGCTGGGCTGGGCTGGGCTGGGCTGGCTGGGCCGGGCTGGGCCTGGCTGGGCCGGGCTGGCTGGAACAATGGCTGGGCTGGCTGGAACAATGGCTGGGCTGGCTGGAACAATGGGTGGCTGGATGGCTGGCACAATGGCTGGATGGCACAATGGCTGGGCTGGGCGGGGCTGGCAGGGCCTGGCTGGCAGGGCCGGGCTGGCTGGGCCGGGCTGGGCTGGGCTGGCTGGGCCGGGCTGTGTGGGCTGGGCTGGCTGAGATGGGCTGGCTGGGCTGGGCTGGCTGGGCCTGCTGGGCTGGGTTCGCTGGCACAATGGCTGGGCTGGGCTATGCTGGCTGGGCTGGGTTGGGTCTAACTGGAATGGGCCCGGCTGGCCGGGCCTGGCTGGCTGGAACAATGGCTGGCTGGCGGGCTGTCACAATGGCTGGCTGGCTGTCACAATGTCAGGCTGGCTGGCTGGGCTGGGCTGGGCTGGCTGGCTGGCTGGAACAATGGCTGGCTGGCTGTCATAATGGCTGCTGGCTGTCACAATGGCTGGCTGGCTGGGCCTGGCTGGCTGGGCAGGGCCTGGCTTGGCTTGGCTGGGCGGGCCGGGCTGGCTGGGATGGGCTGGTTGGGATGGGCTTGTTGGGGCTGGCTGGGCTGGCTGGGCTGGGCTGGGCTGGCTGGGCTGGCTGGCTGGCTGGCTGGCTGGCTGGCTGGCTGGAACAATGACTGGCTGCTTGTCACAATGGCTGGCTGGCTGGCTGGGCCTGGCGGGCTGGGCAGTGCCTGGCTGGGCTTGGCCGGCCGGGCCGGGCTGGCTGGAACAATGGCTGGCTGGCTGTCACAATTGCTGGCTGGCTGGCTGGATGGATGGCTGGCTGGCTGAGCAGGGCTGGCTGGGCTGGGCTGGGCTGGCTGGGGCTGGCTGGCCGGCTGGAAGAATGGCTGGCTGGCTGTCACAATGGCTGGCTGGCTGTCACAATGGCTAGCTGCCTGGCTGGCTGCCTGGCTGGGCTGGGCTGGGCTGGGCCTGGCTGGGCCGGGCTGGCTGGGCCTGGCTGGCTGTCACAATGGCTAGCTGGCTGTCACAATGGCTGGCTGGCTGTCACAATGGCTGGCTGGCTGGCTGGGCTGGCTGGGCCGGGCTGTGTGGGCTGGGCTGGCTAGATGGGCTGGCTGGGCTGGCTGGGCCTGCTGGCTGGAACAATGGCTGGCTGGCTGTCATAATGGCTGCTGGCTGTCACAATGGCTGGCTGGCTGGGCCTGTCTGGCTGGGCAGGGCCTGGCTTGGCTTGGCTGGGCGGGCCGGGCTGGCTGGGCTGGGCTGGTTGGGCTGGGTTTGCTGGGGCTGGCTGGGCTGGCTGGCCTGGGCTGGGCTGGCTGGGCCTGGCTGGCTGTCACAATGGCTAGCTGGCTGTCACAATGGCTGGCTGGCTGTCACAATGGCTGGCTGGCTGGGCTGGGCTCTCTGGCTGGCTGGCTGGAACAATGGCTGGCTGGCTGTCACAATGGCTAGCTGACTGGCTGGCTGCCTGGCTTGCTGGGCTGGGCTGGGCTGGGCTGGCCGGGCCGGGCTGGGCCTGGCTGGGCTTGGCTGGCTGGGCCTGGCTGGCTGGAACAATGGCTGGGCTGGCTGGCACAATGGCTGGATGGCACAATGGCTGGGCTGGGCGGGGCTGGCTGGGCCTGGCTGGCAGGGCCGGGCTGGCTGGGCCAGGTTGGCTGGGCCGGGCTGGGCTGGGCTGGGCTGGGCTGGGCTGGGCTGGCTGGGCCGGGCTGTGTGGGCTGGGCTGGCTGACTGGGCCGGGCTGGGCCTGGCTGACTGGGCCTGGCTGGCTGGAACAATGGCTGGCTGGCTGGCTGGCTGGCTGAGCCTGGCTGGCGGGGTCTGGCTGGGCTGGGCCTGGCTGGGATGGGCCTGGCTAGACTGGGCTGGCTGGGCCGGGCTGGCTGGGCTGGGCTGGGCCTGGCTGGAAGGGCCTGGCTGGGTGTGGATTTCTGTGCCGGGCTGGGCTCGGCTGGCTGGGCCGGGCTTGCTGGGCCAGGCTGGGCCTGGCTGGGCTTGGCCTGGCTGGTCTGGTCTGGCTGGCTGGCTGGCTGGCTGGCTGTCACAATGGCTGGCTTGCTGGCTGTGCCTGGCTGGCCGGTCCTGGTTGGGCACGGCCGGGCTGGGCTGGGCTGGGCTGGCTGGGCCGGGCTGGCTGGGCTGGGCTGGCTTTGTTGGGCCGCGCTGGCAGGGCTGGCAGGGCTGGGCTGGGCCTGGCTGGCTGGGTCCGGCTGGGCCTGGCTGGGCCTGGCTGCGCCTGGCTGGCCGGGCCTGGCCGGGCAGGGCCTGGTTGGGCTGGCCTGGGCTGGCTGGACCAAGTTGGGCCTGGATGGGCCTGGATGGCCAGGCCTTGCTGGCTGGAACAATGGCTGGTTGGCTGTCACAATGGCTGGCTGGCTGTCACAATGGCTGGCTGGCTGGCTGGGCCTGGCTGGCTGAGCCTGGCTGGCGGGGCATGGCTGGGCTGGGCCTGGCTGGCTGGGCTGGGCCCGCAGGGCCAGGCTGGCTGGGCCGGGCTGGCTGGGCTGGGCCTGGCTGGGCCTGGCTGGGCCGGGCTGGGCCGGGCTTGCTCTGTCGGGCTGGGCCTGGCAGGGCTTGGCCTGGCTGGGCTCGGCTGGCTGCCTGGAACAATGGCTGTCTGGCTGTCACAATGGCTGTCTGGCTGTCACAATGGCTGGCTGGCTGTCACAATGGCTGGCTGGCTGGCTGACTGGCTGGCTGGCTGGGCCTGGATTGCTGGGCCCGGCTGGGCTGGGCCTGGCTAGGTCTGGCTGGGCCTGGCTGGCTGTCACAATGGCTGGCTGGCTGTCACAATGGCTGGCTGGCTGACTGGCTGGGCCTGGCTGGGCTGGGCCTGGCGGGGCCGGGCTGGTTGGGCCGGGCTGGTCCTGGCTGGGCTGGGCCGGACTGGCTGGGCTGGGCCTGGCTGGCTGGGCCTGGCTCGGCTGGGCCTGGCTGGGCCGGGCTGGCTGGGCTGGTTTGGCCGGGCTGGCTTGGCCGGGCTGGCTGGGCCGGGCTGGCTGGGCCCGGCTGGGCTGGGCCTGGCTGGGCCCGGCTGGCTGGGCCTGGCTGGCTGGCTGGCTGGCTGGCTGGGCCTTGCTGGGCCGGGCCGGCTGGGCCTGGCTGGGGTGGGCCTGGTGGGCTGGCTGGCTGGCTGGAACAATGGCTGGCTTGCTGGCTGGCTGGAACAATGGCTGGCTGGCTGGCTGGGTCTGGCTGGCTGGGTCTTGCTGGCGGGGCCTGGCGGGGCCGGGTGGGCTGCGCTGGGCTGGGCTGGATTTGCCGGGCTGGCTGGGCTGGGCTGGCTGGGCTGGGCTGGCTGGCCCGGGCTTGCTGGGCTGGCTGGGCTGGCTGGGCTGGGCTGGGCTGGGCTGGCTGGCCGGACCTGGCTGGGCCTGGCTGGCTGGGCCTGGCTGGGCCTGGCTGGGATGGGCCTGGCTGGACTGGGCTGGCTGGGCCGGGCTGGCTGGGCTGGGCTGGGCCTGGCTGGGCTTGGCCTGGCTGGTCTGGTCTGGCTGGCTGGCTGGCTGGCTGTCACAATGGCTGACTGGGCCCGGCTGGGCTGGGCCTGGCTGGGCCTGGCTGGCCGGTCCTGGTTGGGCAGGGCCGGGCTGGGCTGGTCTGGTCTGGCTGGCTGGCTGGCTGTAACAATGGCTGGCTGGCTGGCTGGCTGGGCCTGGCTAGCTGGGCCCAGCTGGGCTGGGCCTGGCTGGGCCTGGCTGGCCGGTCCTGGTTGGGCAGGGCCGGGCTGGGCTAGCCTGGCTGGGCCGGGTTGGCTGGGCTGGGCTGGCTTTGTTGGGCCGCGCTGGCAGGGCTGGCAAGGCTGGGCTGGGCCTGGCTGGCTGGGCCGAGTTGGGCCTGGATGGGCCTGGATGGCCAGGCCCGGCTGGCTGGAACAATGGCTGGCTGGCTGTCACAATGGCTGGCTGGCTGTCACAATGGCTGGCTGGCTGGCTGGGCCTGGCTGGCTGAGCCTGGCTGGCGGGGCCTGGCTGGGCTGGGCCTGGCTGGCTGGGCTGGGCCTGCAGGGCCAGGCTGGCTGGGCCGGGCTGGCTGGGCTGGGCCTGGCTGGGCCGGGCTGGGCCGGGCTTGCTGGGTCGGGCTGGGCCTGGCAGGGCTTGGCCTGGCTGGGCTCGGCTGGCTGCCTGGAACAATGGCTGTCTGGCTGTCACAATGGCTGTCTGGCTGTCACAATGGCTGGCTGGCTGGCTGACTGGCTGGCTGGCTGGGCCTGGATTGCTGGGCCCGGCTGGGCTGGGCCTGGCTAGGTCTGGCTGGGCCTGGCTGGCTGTCACAATGGCTGGCTGGCTGTCACAATGGCTGGCTGGCTGACTGGCTGGGCCTGGCTGGGCTGGGCCTGGCGGGGCCGGGCTGGTCCTGGCTGGGCTGGGCCGGACTGGCTGGGCTGGGCCTGGCTGGCTGGGCCTGGCTCGGCTGGGCCTGGCCGGGCCTGGCTGGCTGGGCTGGGCTGGCTTGGCCGGGCTGGCTGGGCCTGGCTGGGCCCGGCTGGCTGGGCCTGGCTGGCTGGCTGGCTGGCTGGCTGGGCCTTGCTTGGCCGGGTTGGGCTGGGCCTGGCTGGGCTGGGCTGGCTGGGCCGGACCGGCTGGGCTGGGCCCGGCTGGCTGGGCCTGGCTGGGGTGGGCCTGGTGGGCTGGCTGGCTGGCTGGCTGGAACAATGGCTGGCTTGCTGGCTGGCTGGAACAATGGATGGCTGGCTGGGTCCGGCTGGCTGGGCCTTGCTGGCGGGGCCTGGCTGGGCCGGGTGGGCTGCGCTGGGCTGGGCTGGATTTGCCGGGCTGGCTGGGCTGGGCTGGGCTGGCCGGCTCGGGCTTGCTGGGCTGGCTGGGCTGGGCTGGGCTGGGCTGGGCTGGCTGGCCGGACGTGGCTGGGCCCGGCTGGCTGGGCCTGGCTGGGCCTGGCTGGGATGGGCCTGGCTGGACTGGGCTGGCTGGGCCGGGCTGGCTGGGCTGGGCTGGGCCTGGCTGGAAGGGCCTGGCTGGGTGTGGATTTCTGTGCCGGGCTGGGCTGGGCTGGCTGGGCCGGGCTTGCTGGGCCAGGCTGGGCCTGGCTGGGCTTGGCCTGGCTGGTCTGGTCTGGCTGGCTGGCTGGCTGTCACAATGGCTGGCTGGCCGGCTGGGCCTGGCTGGGCCTGGCTGGCCGGTCCTGGTTGGGCAGGGCCGGGCTGGGCTGGCCTGGCTGGGCCGGGTTGGCTGGGCTGGGCTGGCTTTGTTGGGCCGCGCTGGCAGGGCTGGGCTGGGCCTGGCTGGCTGGGCCGAGTTGGGCCTGGCTGGGCCTGGATGGCCAGGCCTGGCTGGCTGGAACAATGGCTGGCTGGCTGTCACAATGGCTGGCTGGCTGGCTGGGCCTGGCTGGCTGAGCCTGGTTGGCGGGGCCTCGCTGGGCTGGGCCTTGCTGGTTGGGCTGGGCCTGCCGGGCCAGGCTGGGCTGGGCCGGGCTGGGCCGGGCTTGCTGGGTCGGGCTGGGCCTGGCAGGGCTTGGCCTGGCTGGGCTGGGCTGGCTGCCTGGAACAATGGCTGGCTGGCTGTCACAATGGCTGGCTGGCTGTCACAATGGCTGGCTTGCTGACTGGCTGGCTGGCTGGGCCTGGATTGCTGGGCCCAGCTGGGCTGGGCCTGGCTAGGTCTGGCTGGGCCTGGTTGGCTGTCACAATGGCTGGCTGGGTGTCACAATGGTTGGCTGGCTGACTGGCTGGGCCTGGCTGGGCTGGGCCTGGCTGGGCCTGGCTGGCCGGTCCTGGCAGGGCAGGGCCTGGCTGGGCTGGGCTGGCTGGCTGGTCCTGGCAGGGCAGGGCCTGGCTGGGCTGGGCTGGTCCTGGCTGGTCCTGGCTGGTCGGTCCTGGCTGGGCCGGGCTGCCTGGGCCGGGCTGGGCCGGGCCTGGCTGGGCCTGGCTGGCCGGGCCTGGCTGTCTGTAACAATGGCTGGCTGGCTGGCTGGGCCTGGCTAGGCTGGGATGGGTGGGCCGGGCCTGGCTTGGCTGGCCTGGCTGGGCCGGATTGGCTTGGTTGGATGGCCAGGCTGTCACAATGGCTGGCTGGCTGTCACAATGGCTGGCTGGCTGTCACAATGGCTGGCTGGCTGGCTGGGCCCGGCTGGGCTGGGCCTGGCAGGGCCTTGCTGGTTGGGCCCGGCTGGCTGGGCTGGCTGGCTGACTGGAACAATGGCTGGCTGGCTGTCAAAATGGCTGGCTTGCTGTCACAATGGCTGGCTAGCTGGCTGGCTGGCTGGCTGGCTGGTCCTGGCTGGTTGGGCCCGGCTGGGCGGGGCCTGGCTGGGCCTGGCCGGCCGGTCCTGGCTGGGCAGGGCCTGGCTTGGCTGGGCTGGGCTGGGTGGGCCAGGCTGGCTAGGCTGGGCTGGCTTTGCTGGGCTTGCTGAACCTGGCTGGGCTGTGCGTGGCTGGGCTGGGCCTGGCTGGGCCTGGCTGGCTGGGACTGGATTGGCTGGGCTGGCTGGGCTGGCTGGGCTGGGCTGGGCTGGGCCGGGCTGGGCTGGCTGGGCCAGGCTGGCATGGCTGGCCGGGCCTGGCTGGGCCTGGCGGGCTGGGTGTGGATGGCTGTGCCGGGCTGTGCCGGGCTGGCTGCGCCGGGCTGGCTGGGCCAGGCTGGGCCTGGCTGGGCTTTGCCTGGCTGGTCTGGGCTGGCTGGCTGGCTGGCTGTCACAATGGCTGGCTGGCTATCACAATGGCTGTCACAATGGCTGGCTGGCTGGCTGGCTGGCTGGGCTGGCTGGCTGGTCCTGGCTGGGCTGGTCCTGGCTGGTCCTGGCTGGCCGGTCCTGGCTGGGCCGGGCTGCCTGGGTCGGGCTGGGCCTGGCTGGCCGGGCCTGGCTGGCTGTAACAATGGCTGGCTGGTTGCCTGGGCATGGCTAGGCTGGGCTGGGCCTTGCTGGGCTGAGTGTGGCTGGGCTGGGCCTGGCTGGGCTGGGCCTGGCTAGGCTGGGCTGGCTGGGCTGGCTTGGCTGGGCTGTGCTGTGCTGGCTGGGCTAGGGTGGCTTGGATGGGCCGGGCCTGGCTGGGCTGGCCTGGCTGGGCCGGATTGGCTTGGTTGGATGGCCAGGCTGTCACAATCGCTGGCTGGCTGTCACAATGGCTGGCTGGCTGTCACCATGGCTGGCTGGCTGTCACCATGGCTGGCTGGCTGTCACAATGGCTGGCTGGCTGGCTGGGCCGGGATGGCTGGGCCGGATTGGCTTGGTTGGGCATGGGTGGGTGGGCCAGGCTGGGCTGGGCCTGGCTGGGCCTGGCGGGCTGGGCCTGGCTGTCTGGGCCCGGCTGGGCTGGGCCTGGCTGGGCCTTGCTGGCTGGGCCCGGCTGGCTGGGCTGGCTGGCTGGCTGGCTGGAACAATGGCTGGCTGGCTGTCAAAATGGCTGGCTGGCTGTCACAATGGCTGGCTGGCTGGCTGGCTGGCTGGTCCTGGCTGGCTGGTCCCGGCTGGGCTGGTCCTGGCTCGGCTGTGCTGGGCTGGGCTGGGTGGGCCGGGCTGGCTGGGCTGGGCTGGTTTTGCTGGGCTTGCTCAGCCTGGCTGGGCTGGGCGTGGCTGGGCTGGTCCTCGCTGGTCCTGGCTGGCTGGTCCTGGCTTGGCTGGGCCGGCTGGGCTGGGCTGGGCCGGGCTGGCATGGCTGGCAGGGATGGGCTGGGTCTGGCTGGCCGGGCCTGGCTGGGCCTGGCGGGCTGGGTGTGGATGGCTATGCCGGGCTGGATGCGCCGGGCTTGCTGGGCCAGGCTGGGCCTGGCTGGGCTTCGCCTGGCTGGTCTGGGCTGGCTGGCTGGCTGGCTAGAACAATGGCTGGCTGGCTGTCACAATGGCTGTCACAATGGCTGGCTGGCTGGCTGGCTGGCCGGGCCTGGCCGGGCAGGGCCTGGTTGGGCTGGCCTGGGCTGGCTGGGCCAAGTTGGGCCTGGATGGGCCTGGATGGCCAGGCCTGACTGGCTGGAACAATGGCTGGCTGGCTGTCACAATGGCTGGCTGGCTGTCACAATGGCTGGCTGGCTGACTGGCTGGCTGGCTGGGCCTGGATTGCTGGGCCCGGCTGGGCTGGGCCTGGCTAGGTCTGGCTGGGCCAGGCTGGCTGTCACAATGGCTGGCTGGCTGTCACAATGGCTGGCTGCCTGTCACAATGGCTGGCTGGCTGACTGGCTGGGCCTGGCTGGGCTGGGCCTAGCTGGCCGGTCCTGGATGGGCAGGGCCTGCCTGGGCTGGGCTGGCCGGCTGGTCCTGGCTGGGCTGGTCCTGGCTGGTCCTGGCTGGCCGGTCCTGGCTGGGCCGGGCTGCCTGGGCCTGGCTGGGCCTGGCTGGCCGGGCCTGGCCGGGCAGGGCCTGGTTGGGCTGGCCTGGGCTGGCTGGGCCGAGTTGGGCCTGGCTGGGCCCGGCTGGGCTGGGCCTGGCTGGGCCTGGCTGGCTGGGCCTGGCTGGCTGGCTGGCTGGCTGGGCCTTGCTGGGCCGGGTTGGGCTGGGCCTGGCTGGGCCGAGTTGGGCCTGGATGAGCCTGGATGGCCAGGCCTGACTGGCTGTCACAATGGCTGGCTGGCTGTCACAATGGCTGGCTGGCTGTCCAATGGCTGGCTGGCTGACTGGCTGGCTGGCTGGGCCTGGATTGCTGGGCCCGGCTGGGCTGGGCCTGGCTAGGTCTGGCTGGGCCTGGCTGGCTGTCACAATGGCTGGCTGGCTGTCACAATGGCTGGCTGGCTGTCACAATGGCTGGCTGGCTGTCACAATGGCTGGCTGGCTGACTGGCTGGTCCTGGCTGGGCTGGGCCTGGCGGGGCCAGGCTGGTCCTGGCTGGGCTGGGCCGGACTGGCTGGGCTGGGCCTGGCTGGCTGGGCCTGGCTCGGCCGGGCCTGGCTGGGCCTGGCTGGCTGGGCTGGGCTGGTTTGGCCGGGCTGGCTGGGCCTGGCTGGCTGGGCCCGGCTGGGCTGGGCCTGGCTGGCCCCGGCTGGCTGGGCCTGGCTGGCTGGCTGTCTGGGCCTTGCTTGGCCGGGTTGGGCTGGGCCTGGCTGGGCTGGGCTGGCTGGGCCGGACCGGCTGGGCTGGGCCCGGCTGGCTGGGCCTGGCTGGGGTGGGCCTGGTGGGCTGGCTGGCTGGCTGGAACAATGGCTGGCTTGCTTGCTGGCTGGAACAATGGATGGCTGGCTGGGTCTGGCTGGCTGGGCCTTGCTGGCGGGGCCTGGCTTGGCCGGGTGGGCTGCGCTGGGCTGGGCTGGATTTGCCGGGCTGGCTGGGCTGGCTGGGCTGGGCTGGGCTGGGCTGGGCTGGCTGGCCGGACGTGGCTGGGCCTGGCTGGCTGGGCCTGGCTGGGCCTGGTTGGGATGGGCCTGGCTGGACTGGGCTGGCTGGGCCGGGCTGGCTGGGCTGGGCTGGGCCTGGCTGGAAGGGCCTGGCTAGGCTGGGCTGGCTTGGCTGGCTTGGCTGGGCTGTGCTGGGCTGGCTGGGCTAGGGTGGCTTGGCTGGGCCGGGCCTGGCTGGGCTGGCCTGGCTGGGCCGGATTGGCTTGGTTGGATGGCCAGGCTGTCACAATCGCTGGCTGGCTGTCACAATGGCAGGCTGGCTGTCACAATGGCTGGCTGGCTGTCACCATGGCTGGCTGGCTGTCACAATGGCTGGCTGGCTGGCTGGGCCGGGATGGCTGGGCCGGATTGGCTTGGTTGGGCCTGGGTGGGTGGGCCAGGCTGGGCTGGGCCTGGCTGTCTGGGCCCGGCTGGGCTGGGCCTGGCTGGGCCTTGCTGGCTGGGCCTGGCTGGCTGGGCTGGCTGGCTGCCTGGCTGGAACAATGGCTGGCTGGCTGTCAAAATGGCTGGCTGGCTGTCACAATGGCTGGCTGGCTGGCTGGCTGTCACAATGGCTGGCTGGCTGGCTGGCTGGCTGTCACAATGGCTGGCTGGCTGGCTGGCTGGCTGGTCCTGGCTGGCTGGTCCCGGCTGGGCTGGTCCTGGCTCGGCTGTGCTGGGCTGGGCTGGGTGGGCCGGGCTGGCTGGGCTGCGCTGGTTTTGCTGGGCTTGCTCAGCCTGGCTGGGCTGGGCGTGGCTGGGCTGGTCCTGGCTGGTCCTGGGTGGCTGGTCCTGGCTTGGCTGGGCCGGCTGGGCTGGGCTGGGCCGGGCTGGGCCGGACTGGGCTGGCTGGGCCAGGCTGGCATGGCTGGCAGGGATGGGCTGGGTCTGGCTGGCCGGGCCTGGCTGGGCCTGGCGGGCTGGGTGTGGATGGCTGTGCCGGGCTGTGCCGGGCTGGCTGCGCCGGGCTTGCTGGGCCAGGCTGGGCCTGGCTGGGCTTCGCCTGGCTGGTCTGGGCTGGCTGGCTGGCTGGCTAGAACAATGGCTGGCTGGCTGTCACAATGGCTGTCACAATGGCTGGCTGGCTGGCTGGCTGGCCGGGCCTGGCCGGGCAGGGCCTGGTTGGGCTGGCCTGGGCTGGCTGGGCCAAGTTGGGCCTGGATGGGCCTGGATGGCCAGGCCTGACTGGCTGGAACAATGGCTGGCTGGCTGTCACAATGGCTGGCTGGCTGTCACAATGGCTGGCTGTCTGTCTGGCTGGCTTGCTGGGCCTGGATTGCTGGGCCCGGCTGGGCTGGGCCTGGCTAGGTCTGGCTGGGCCAGGCTGGCTGTCACAATGGCTGGCTGGCTGTCACAATGGCTGGCTGGCTGTCACAATGGCTGGCTGGCTGACTGGCTGGGCCTGGCTGGGCTGGGCCTGGCTGGGCCGGGCCTGGCTGGGCCTAGCTGGCCGGTCCTGGCAGGGCAGGGCCTGCCTGGGCTGGGCTGGCTGCCTGGGCCTGGCAGGGCCTGGTTGGGCTGGCCTGGGCTGGCTGGGACGAGTTGGGCCTGGCTGGGCCCGGCTGGGCTGGGCCTGGCTGGGCCCGGCTGGCTGGGCCTGGCTGGCTGGCTGGCTGGCTGGGCCTTGCTGGGCCGGGTTGGGCTGGGCCTGGCTGGGCCGAGTTGGGCCTGGATGAGCCTGGATGGCCAGGCCTGACTGGCTGTCACAATGGCTGGCTGGCTGTCACAATGGCTGGCTGGCTGTCACAATGGCTGGCTGGCTGACTGGCTGGCTGGCTGGGCCTGGATTGCTGGGCCCGGCTGGGCTGGGCCTGGCTATGTCTGGCTGGGCCTGGCTGGCTGTCACAATGGCTGGCTGGCTGTCACAATGGCTGGCTGGCTGTCACAATGGCTGGCTGGCTGACTGGCTGGCTGGCTGGGCCTGGATTGCTGGGCCCGGCTGGGCTGGGCCTGGCTAGGTCTGGCTGGGCCTGGCTGGCTGTCACAATGGCTGGCTGGCTGTCACAATGGCTGGCTGGCTGTCACAATGGCTGGCTGGCTGTCACAATGGCTGGCTGGCTGACTGGCTGGGCCTGGCTGGCTGAGCCTGGCTGGCGGGGCCTGGCTGGGCTGGGCCTGGCTGGGCTGGGCCTGGCTGGCTGGGCTGGGCTTGCTGGGTCGGGCTGGCTGGGCCTGGCGGGGCCGGGCTGGTTGGGCCTGGCTGGGCTGGGCATGGCTGGCTGGGCTGGGCCCGCAGGGCCAGGCTGGCTGGCTGGGCCTGGCCTGCGGGGCCTGGCTGGGCTGGGCCTGGCTGGCTGGGCTGGGCTTGCTGGGTCGGGCTGGCTGGGCCAGGCTGGCTGAGCTGGGCCTGGCTGGGCCTGGCTGGGCCGGATTGACTTGGTTGGGCCCGGCTGGTCCTGGCTGGCTGGGCTGGTTGGGGTGGGCTGGGCTGGATGGGTCGAGCAGGGCCTGGCTGGCCGGCCCTGGCTGGGCCTGGCCGGGCCTGGCTGTGCTGGCCTGGCTGGGCCAGATTGGCTTGGTTGGATGGCCAGGCCTGGCTGGCTGTCACAATGGCTGGCTGGCTGTCACAATGGCTGGCTGGCTGGCTGGGCCTGGCTGGCTGAGCCTGGCTGGCAGGGCCTGGCTGAGCTGGGCCTGGCTGGCTGGGCTGGGCTGGGCTCGCCGGGCCAGGCTGGCTGGGCCGGGCTGGCTGGGCTGGGCCTGGCTGGGCCTGGCGGGGCCGGGCTGGTTGGGCCGGGCTGGGCCTGGCTGGGCTGGGCCGGACTGGCTGGGCTGGGCCTGTCTGGCCGGGCCTGGCTCGGCCGGGCCTGGCTGGGCCGGGCTGGCTGGGCTGGGCTGGCTTGGCCTGGATTGCTGGGCCCGGCTGGGCTGGGCCTGGCTAGGTCTGGCTGGGCCTGGCTGGCTGTCACAATGGCTGGCTGGCTTTCACAATGGCTGGCTGGCTGTCACAATGGCTGGCTGGCTGACTGGCTGGCTGGCTGGGCCTGGATTGCTGGGCCCGGCTGGGCTGGGCCTGGCTAGGTCTGGCTGGGCCTGGCTGGCTGTCACAATGGCTGGCTGGCTTTCACAATGGCTGGCTGGCTGTCACAATGGCTGGCTGGCTGTCACAATGGCTGGCTGGCTGACTGGCTGGGCCTGGCTGGGCTGGGCCTGGCGGGGCCGGGCTGGTCCTGGCTGGGCTGGGCCGGACTGGCTGGGCTGGGCCTGTCTGGCCGGGCCTGGCTCGGCCGGGCCTGGCTGGGCCGGGCTGGCTGGGCTGGGCTGGCTTGGCCGGGCTGGCTGGCCCTGGCTGGCTGGGCCCGGCTGGGCTGGGGCCTGGCTGGGCCTGGCTGGCCGGGCCTGGCTGGCTGGCTGGCTGGCTGGGCCTTGCTGGGCCGGGTTGGGCTGGGCCTGGCTGGGCCGAGTTGGGCCTGGATGAGCCTGGATGGCCAGGCCTGACTGGCTGTCACAATGGCTGGCTGGCTGTCACAATGGCTGGCTGGCTGTCACAATGGCCGGCTGGCTGACTGGCTGGCTGGCTGGGCCTGGATTGCTGGGCCCGGCTGGGCTGGGCCTGGCTAGGTCTGGCTGGGCCTGGCTGGCTGTCACAATGGCTGGCTGGCTGTCACAATGGCTGGCTGGCTGTCACAATGGCTGGCTGGCTGACTGGCTGGGCCTGGCTGGCTGAGCCTGGCTGGCGGGGCCTGGCTGGGCTGGGCCTGGCTGGCTGGGCTGGGCTAGCTGGGTCGGGCTGGCTGGGCCTGGCGGGGCCGGGCTGGTTGGGCCTGGCTGGGCTGGGCATGGCTGGCTGGGCTGGGCTTGCTGGGTTGGGCTGGCTGGGCCAGGCTGGCTGAGCTGGGCCTGGCTGGGCCTGGCTGGGCCGGATTGACTTGGTTGGGCCCGGCTGGTCCTGGCTGGCCAGCCCTGCCTGGGCCTGGCCGGGCCTGGCTGTGCTGGCCTGGCTGGGCCAGATTGGCTTGGTTGGATGGCCAGGCCTGGCTGGCTGTCACAATGGCTGGCTGGCTGTCACAATGGCTGGCTGGCTGGCTGGGCCTGGCTGGCTGAGCCTGGCTGGCGGGGCCTGGCTGAGCTGGGCCTGGCTGGCTGTGCTGGCCTGGCTGGGCCAGATTGGCTTGGTTGGATGGCCAGGCCTGGCTGGCTGTCACAATGGCTGGCTGGCTGTCACAATGGCTGGCTGGCTGGCTGGGCCTGGCTGGCTGGGCCCGGCCGGGCTGGGCCTGGCTGGCCGGTCCTGGTTGGGCAGGGCAGGGCCGGGCTGGGCTGGGCTGGCTGGGCCGGGCTGGCTGGGCAGGGCTGGCTTTGTTGGGCCGCGCTGGCAGGGCTGGCAGGGCTGGGCCTGGCTGGCCGGGCCTGGCCGGGCAGGGCCTGGTTGGGCTGGCCTGGGCTGGCTGGGCCGAGTTGGGCCTGGATGGGTCTGGATGGCCAGGCCTGTCTGGCTGGAACAATGGCTGGCTGGCTGTCACAATGGCTGGCTGGCTGTCACAATGGCTGGCTGGCTGGCTGGGCCTGGCTGGCTGAGCCTGGCTGGCGGGGCCTGGCTGGGCTGGGCCTGGCTGGCTGGGCTGGGCCCGCAGGGCCAGGCTGGCTGGGCCTGGCTGGCTGGGCTGGGCCTGGCTGGGCCGGGCTGGGCCGGGCTTGCTGGGTCGGGCTGGGCCTGGCAGGGCTTGGCCTGGCTGGGCTCGGCTGGCTGGCTGTCACAATGGCTGGCTGGCTGTCACAATGGCTGGCTGGCTGTCACAATGGCTGGCTGGCTGACTGGCTGGCTGGCTGGGCCTGGATTGCTGAGCCCGGATGGGCTGGGCCTGGCTAGGTCTGGATGGCCCTGGCTGGCTGTCACAATGGCTGGCTGGCTGTCACAATGGCTGGCTGGCTGACTGGCTGGGCCTGACTGGGCTGGCCCGGCTGGGCTGGGCCTGGCTGGGCCTGGCTGGCCGGTCCTGGCAGGGCAGGGCAGGGCCTGGCTGGGCTGGGCTGGCTGGCTGGTGCTGGCTGGGCTGGTCCTGGCTGGTCCTGCTGGCCGGTCCTGGCTGGGCCCGGCTGCCTGGGCTGGGCTGGCTTTGTTGGGCCGCGCTGGCAGGGCTGGCAGGGCTGGGCTGGGCCTGGCTGGCTGGGCCCGGCTGGGCTGGGCCTGGCAGGGCCTGGCTGGCCGGGCCTGGCCGGGCAGGGCCTGGTTGGGCTTGCCTGGGCCAGGCTGGAAGGGCCTTGCTGGGTGTGGATTTCTGTGCCGGGCTGGGCTGGGCTGGCTGGGCCGGGCTTGCTGGGCCAGGCTGGGCCTGGCTGGTCTTGGCCTGGCTGGTCTGGTCTGGCTGGCTGGCTGGCTGTCACAATGGCTGGTTGGCTGGCTGGGCCCGGCTGGGCTGGGCCTGGCTGGGCCTGGCTGGCCAGTCCTGGTTGGGCAGGACCTGGCTGGGCCCGGCTGGCTGGGCCTGGCTGGGCCTGGTTGGGCAGGGCCGGGCTGGCTGGGCTGCTCTGGCTTTGTTGGGCCACGCTGGCAGGGCTGGCAGGGCTGGGCTGGCCTGGCTGGTCTGGTCTGGCTGGCTGGCTGGCTGGCTGTCACAATGGCTGGCTGTCTGTCACAATGGCTGGCTGGCTGGCTGGGCCTGGCTGGCTGAGCCTGGCTGGCGGGGCCTGGCTGGGCTGGGCCTGGCTGGCTGGGCTGGGCCTGGCTGGGCCGGGCTGGGCCGGGCTTGCTGGGTCGGGCTGGGCCTGGCAGGGCTTGGCCTGGCTGGGCTCGGCTGGCTGCCTGGAACAATGGCTGGCTGGCTGTCACAATGGCTGGCTGGCTGTCACAATGGCTGGCTGGCTGTCACAATGGCTGGCTGGCTGACTGGCTGGCTGGCTGGGCCTGGATTGCTGAGCCCGGCTGGGCTGGGCCTGGCTAGGTCTGGATGGGCCTGGCTGGCTGTCACAATGGCTGGCTGGCTGTCACAATGGCTGGCTGGCTGACTGGCTGGGCCTGACTGTGCTGGGCCCGGCTGGGCTGGGCCTGGCTGGGCCTGGCTGGCCGGTCCTGGCAGGGCAGGGCAGGGCCTGGCTGGGCTGGGCTGGCTGGCTGGTGCTGGCTGGGCTGGTCCTGGCTGGTCCTGGCAGGCTGGTCCTGGCAGGCCGTTCCTGGCTGGGCCGGGCTGCCTTAGCCGGGCTGGGCCTGGCTGGCCGGTCCTTGCAGGGCAGGGCAGGGCCTAGGTGGGCTGGGCTGGCTGGCTGGTCCTGGCTGGGCTGGTCCTGGCTGGTCCTGCTGGCCGGTCCTGGCTGGGCCGGGCTGCCTGGGCTGGGCCTGGCTGGCTGGGCCTGGCCGGGCAAGGCCTGGTTGGGCTTGCCTGGGCCAGGCTGGAAGGGCCTTGCTGGGTGTGGATTTCTGTGCCGGGCTGGGCTGGGCTGGCTGGTCTGGTCTGGCTGGCTGGCTGGCTGTCACAATGGCTGGTTGGCTGGCTGGGCCCGGCTGGCTGGGCCCGGCTGGGCTGGGCCTGGCTGGGCCTGGCTGGCCAGTCCTGGTTGGGCAGGACCTGGCTGGGCCCGGCTGGCTGGGCCTGGCTGGGCCTGGTTGGGCAGGGCCGGGCTGGCTGGGCTGCTCTGGCTTTGTTGGGCCACGCTGGCAGGGCTGGCAGGGCTGGGCTGGCCTGGCTGGTCTGGTCTGGCTGGCTGGCTGGCTGGCTGTCACAATGGCTGGCTGGCTGGCTGGGCCTGGTTGGCCGGGCCCAGCCGGGCTGGGCCTGGCTGGGCCTGGCTGGCCGGTCCTGGTTGGGCAGGGCCGGGCTGGTCTGGTCTGGCTGGCTGGCTGGCTGGCTGGCTGTCACAATGGCTGGCTGGCTGGCTGGGCCTGGCTGGCTGGGCCCGGCGGGGCTGGGCCTGGCTGGGCCTGGCTGGCCGGTCCTGTTTGGGCAGGGCCGGGCTGGGCTGGGCTGGCTGGGTTGGGCTGGCTGGGCTGGCTTTGTTGGGCCGCGCTGGCAGGACTGGCAGGGCTGGCAGGGCTGGGCTGGGCCCGGCTGGGCTGGGCCTGGCTGGGCCTGGCTGGCTGGAACAATGGCTGGCTGGCTGTCACAATGGCTGGCTGGCTGGCTGGGCCGGGATGGCTGGGCCGGATTGGCTTGGTTGGGCCTGGTTGGGTGGGCCAGGCTGGGCTGGGCCTGTCTGGGCCGGGCGGGTTGGGCCTGGCTGTCTGGGCCCGGCAGGGCTGGGCCTGGCTGGGCCTTGCTGGCTGGGCCTGGCTGGCTGGGCTGGCTGGCTGGCTGGCTGGAACAATGGCTGGCTGGCTGTCAAAATGGCTGGCTGGCTGTCACAATGGCTGGCTGGCTGGCTGGCTGGCTGGCTGGCTGGTCCTGGCTGGCTGGTCCCGGCTGGGCTGGTCCTGGCTGGGCTGTGCTGGGCTGGGCTGGGTGGGCCGGGCTGGCTGGGCTGGGCTGGTTTTGCTGGGCTTGCTCAGCCCGGCTGGGCTGGGCGTGGCTGGGCTGGTCCTGGCTGGTCCTGGCTGGCTGGTCCTGGCTTGGCTGGGCCGGCTGGGCTGGGCTGGGCCGGGCTGCGCCGGACTGGGCTGGCTGGGCCAGGCTGGCATGGCTGGCAAGGATGGGCTGGGTCTGGCTGGCCGGGCCTGGCTGGGCCTGGCGGGCTGGGTGTGGATGGCTGTGTCGGGCTGTGCCGGGCTGGCTGCGCCGGGCTTGCTGGGCCAGGCTGGGCCTGGCTGGGCTTTGCCTGGCTGGTCTGGGCTGGCTGGCTGGCTGGCTAGAACAATGGCTGGCTGGCTGTCACAATGGCTGTCACAATGGCTGGCTGGCTGGCTGGCTGGCTGGCTGGCTGGCTGGCTGGCTGGCTGGCTGGCCGGGCCTGGCCGGGCTGGGCCTGGTTGGGCTGGCCTGGGCTGGCTGGGCCGAGTTGGGCCTGGATGGGCCTGGATGGCCAGGCCTGACTGGCTGGAACAATGGCTGGCTGGCTGTCACAATGGCTGGCTGGCTGACTGGCTGGCTGGCTGGGCTTGGCAGGGCAGGGCCTGGCTGGGCTGGGCTGGCTGGCTGCTCCTGGCTGGGCTGGCTGGCTGCTCCTGGCTGGGCTGGTCCTGGCTGGTCCTGGCTGGCCGGTCCTGGCTGGGCCGGGCTGCCTGGGCCGGGCTGGGCCTGGCTGGGCCTGGCTGGCCGGGCCTGGCCGGGCAGGGCCTGGTTGGGCTGGCCTGGGCTGGCTGGCCCGAGTTGGGCCTGGATGGGCCTGGATGGCCAGGCCTGACTGGCTGTCACAATGGCTGGCTGGCTGTCACAATGGCTGGCTGGCTGACTGGCTGGCTGGCTGGGCCTGGATTGCTGGGCCCGGCTGGGCTGGGCCTGGCTAGGTCTGGCTGGGCCTGGCTGGCTGTCACAATGGCTGGCTGGCTGTCACAATGGCTGGCTGGCTGTCACAATGGCTGGCTGGCTGACTGGCTGGGCCTGGCTGGCTGAGCCTGGCTGGCTGGGCCTGGCTGGCTGAGCCTGGCTGGCGGGGCCTGGCTGGGCAGGGCCGGGCTGGCTGGGCTGCTCTGGCTTTGTTGGGCCACGCTGGCAGGGCTGGCAGGGCTGGGCTGGCCTGGCTGGTCTGGTCTGGCTGGCTGGCTGGCTGGCTGTCACAATGGCTGGCTGGCTGGCTGGGCCTGGTTGGCCGGGCCCAGCCGGGCTGGGCCTGGCTGGGCCTGGCTGGCCGGTCCTGGTTGGGCAGGGCCGGGCTGGTCTGGTCTGGCTGGCTGGCTGGCTGGCTGGCTGTCACAATGGCTGGCTGGCTGGCTGGGCCTGGCTGGCTGGGCCCGGCGGGGCTGGGCCTGGCTGGGCCTGGCTGGCCGGTCCTGTTTGGGCAGGGCCGGGCTGGGCTGGGCTGGCTGGGTTGGGCTGGCTGGGCTGGCTTTGTTGGGCCGCGCTGGCAGGACTGGCAGGGCTGGCAGGGCTGGGCTGGGCCCGGCTGGGCTGGGCCTGGCTGGGCCTGGCTGGCTGGAACAATGGCTGGCTGGCTGTCACAATGGCTGGCTGGCTGGCTGGGCCGGGATGGCTGGGCCGGATTGGCTTGGTTGGGCCTGGTTGGGTGGGCCAGGCTGGGCTGGGCCTGTCTGGGCCGGGCGGGTTGGGCCTGGCTGTCTGGGCCCGGCAGGGCTGGGCCTGGCTGGGCCTTGCTGGCTGGGCCTGGCTGGCTGGGCTGGCTGGCTGGCTGGCTGGAACAATGGCTGGCTGGCTGTCAAAATGGCTGGCTGGCTGTCACAATGGCTGGCTGGCTGGCTGGCTGGCTGGCTGGCTGGTCCTGGCTGGCTGGTCCCGGCTGGGCTGGTCCTGGCTGGGCTGTGCTGGGCTGGGCTGGGTGGGCCGGGCTGGCTGGGCTGGGCTGGTTTTGCTGGGCTTGCTCAGCCCGGCTGGGCTGGGCGTGGCTGGGCTGGTCCTGGCTGGTCCTGGCTGGCTGGTCCTGGCTTGGCTGGGCCGGCTGGGCTGGGCTGGGCCGGGCTGCGCCGGACTGGGCTGGCTGGGCCAGGCTGGCATGGCTGGCAAGGATGGGCTGGGTCTGGCTGGCCGGGCCTGGCTGGGCCTGGCGGGCTGGGTGTGGATGGCTGTGTCGGGCTGTGCCGGGCTGGCTGCGCCGGGCTTGCTGGGCCAGGCTGGGCCTGGCTGGGCTTTGCCTGGCTGGTCTGGGCTGGCTGGCTGGCTGGCTAGAACAATGGCTGGCTGGCTGTCACAATGGCTGTCACAATGGCTGGCTGGCTGGCTGGCTGGCTGGCTGGCTGGCTGGCTGGCTGGCTGGCTGGCTGGCCGGGCCTGGCCGGGCAGGGCCTGGTTGGGCTGGCCTGGGCTGGCTGGGCCGAGTTGGGCCTGGATGGGCCTGGATGGCCAGGCCTGACTGGCTGGAACAATGGCTGGCTGGCTGTCACAATGGCTGGCTGGCTGACTGGCTGGCTGGCTGGGCTTGGCAGGGCAGGGCCTGGCTGGGCTGGGCTGGCTGGCTGCTCCTGGCTGGGCTGGCTGGCTGCTCCTGGCTGGGCTGGTCCTGGCTGGTCCTGGCTGGCCGGTCCTGGCTGGGCCGGGCTGCCTGGGCCGGGCTGGGCCTGGCTGGGCCTGGCTGGCCGGGCCTGGCCGGGCAGGGCCTGGTTGGGCTGGCCTGGGCTGGCTGGCCCGAGTTGGGCCTGGATGGGCCTGGATGGCCAGGCCTGACTGGCTGTCACAATGGCTGGCTGGCTGTCACAATGGCTGGCTGGCTGACTGGCTGGCTGGCTGGGCCTGGATTGCTGGGCCCGGCTGGGCTGGGCCTGGCTAGGTCTGGCTGGGCCTGGCTGGCTGTCACAATGGCTGGCTGGCTGTCACAATGGCTGGCTGGCTGTCACAATGGCTGGCTGGCTGACTGGCTGGGCCTGGCTGGCTGAGCCTGGCTGGCTGGGCCTGGCTGGCTGAGCCTGGCTGGCGGGGCCTGGCTGGGCTGGGCCTGGCTGGGCTGGGCCTGGCTGGCTGGGCTGGGCTTGCTGGGTCGGGCTGGCTGGGCCTGGCGGTGCCGGGCTGGTTGGGCCTGGCTGGGCTGGGCCTGGCTGGCTGGGCTGGTTGGGGTGGGCTGGGCTGGATGGGTCGAGCAGGGCCTGGCTGGCCGGCCCTGGCTGGGCCTGGCCGGGCCTGGCTGTGCTGGCCTGGGTGGGCCAGATTGGCTTGGTTGGATGGCCAGGCCTGGCTGGCTGTCACAATGGCTGGCTCGCTGTCACAATGGCTGGCTGGCTGGCTGGGCCTGGCTGGCTGAGCCTGGCTGGCGGGGCCTGGCTGAGCTGGGCCTGGCTGGCTGGGGCTGGCTGGGCTGGTTGGGGTGGGCTGGGCTGGATGGGTCGAGCAGGGCCTGGCTGGCCGGCCCTGGCTGGGCCTGGCCGGGCCTGGCTGTGCTGGCCTGGGTGGGCCAGATTGGCTTGGTTGGATGGCCAGGCCTGGCTGGCTGTCACAATGGCTGGCTGGCTGTCACAATGGCTGGCTGGCTGGCTGGGCCTGGCTGGCTGAGCCTGGCTGGCGGGGCCTGGCTGAGCTGGGCCTGGCTGGCTGGGCTGGGCTCGCCGGGCCAGGCTGGCTGGGCCGGGCTGGCTGGGCTGGGCCTGGCTGGGCCTGGCGGGGCCGGGCTGGTTGGGCCGGGCCGGGCCTGGCTGGGCTGGGCCGGACTGGTTGGGCTGGGCCTGGCTGGCTGGGCCTGGCTCGGCCGGGCCTGGCTGGGCCGGGCTGGCTGGGCTGGGCTGGCTTGGCCGGGCCGGCTGGCCCTGGCTGGCTGGGCCCGGCTGGGCTGGGCCTGGCTGGGCCTGGCTGGCTGGGCCTGGCTGGCTGGCTGGCGGGCTGGGCCTTGCTGGGCCGGGTTGGGCTGGGCCTGGCTGGGCTGGGCTGGCTGGGCCGGACCGGCTGGGCTGGGCCCGGCTGGCTGGGCCTGGCTGGGGTGGGCCTGGTGGGCTGGCTGGCTGGCTGGCTGGAACAATGGCTGGCTGGCTGGCTGGCTGGAACAATGGCTGGCTGGCTGGCTGGGTCTGGCTGGCTGGGCCTTGCTGGCGGGGCCTGGCTGGGCCGGGTGGGCTGGGCTGGGCTGGGCTGGGCTGGATTTGCCGGGCTGGCTGGGCTGGGCTGGCTGGGCTGGGCTGGCTGGCCCGGGCTTGCTGGGCTGGCTGGGCTGGGCTGGGCTGGCTGGCCGGACCTGGCTGGGCCTGGCTGGCTGGGCCTGGCTGGGCCTGGCTGGGATGGGCCTGGCTGGACTGGGCTGGCTGGGCCGGGCTGGCTGGGCTGGGCTGGGCCTGTCTGGAAGGGCCTGGCTGGGTGTGGGTTTCTGTGCCGGGCTGGGCTGGGCTGGCTGGGCCGGGCTTGCTGGGCCAGGCTGGGCCTGGCTGGGCTTGGCCTGGCTGGTCTGGTCTGGCTGGCTGGCTGGCTGTCAAATTGGCTGGCTGGCTGGGTGGGCCTGGTTGGCTGGGCCCGGCTGGGCTGGGCCTGGCTGGGCCTGGCTGGCCGGTCCTGGTTGGGCAGGGCCGGGCCGGGCTGGGCTGGCTGGGCCGGGCTGGCTTTGTTGGGCCGCGCTGGCAGGGCTGGCAGGGCTGGGCCGGGCCTGGCTGGGCCTGGCTGGGCCTGGCTGGCCGGGCCTGGCCAGGCAGGGCCTGGTTGGGCTGGCCTGGGCTGGCTGGGCCGAGTTGGGCCTGGATGGGCCTGAATGGCCAGGCCTGGCTGACTGGAACAATGGCTGGCTGGCTGGCTGGCTGGCTGGGCCTGGCTGGCTGAGCCTGGCTGGCGGGGCCTGGCTGGGCGGGGCCTGGCTAGGTCTGGCTGGGCCGGGCTGGCTTTGTTGGGCCGCGCTGGCAGGGCTGGCAGGGCTGGGCCGGGCCTGGCTGGGCCTGGCTGGGCCTGGCTGGCCGGGCCTGGCCAGGCAGGGCCTGGTTGGGCTGGCCTGGGCTGGCTGGGCCGAGTTGGGCCTGGATGGGCCTGGATGGCCAGGCCTGGCTGACTGGAACAATGGCTGGCTGGCTGGCTGGCTGGCTGGGCCTGGCTGGCTGAGCCTGGCTGGCGGGGCCTGGCTGGGCTGGGCCTGGCTGGCTGGGCTGGGCCCGCAGGGCCAGGCTTGCTGGGCCGGGCTGGCTGGGCTGGGCCTGGCTGGGCCGGGCTGGGCCAGGCTTGCTGGGTCGGGCTGGGCCTGGCAGGGCTTGGCCTGGCTGGGCTCGGCTGGCTGCCTGGAACAATGGCTGGCTGGCTGTCACAATGGCTGGCTGGCTGTCACAATGGCTGGCTGGCTGTCACAATGGCTGGCTGGCTGACTGGCTGGCTGGCTGGGCCTGGATTGCTGAGCCCGGCTGGGCTGGGCCTGGCTAGGTCTGGATGGGCCTGGCTGGCTGTCACAATGGCTGGCTGGCTGTCACAATGGCTGTCTGGCTGACTGGCTGGGCCTGACTGGGCTGGGCCCGGCTGGGCTGGGCCTGGCTGGGCCTGGCTGGCCGGTCCTGGCAGGGCAGGGCAGAGCCTGGCTGGGCTGGGCTGGCTGGCTGGTGCTGGCTGGGCTGGTCCTGGCTGGTCCTGGCAGGCCGTTCCTGGCTGGGCCGGGCTGCCTTAGCCGGGCTGGGCCTGGCTGGCCGGTCCTTGCAGGGCAGGGCAGGGCCTAGGTGGGCTGGGCTGGCTGGCTGGTCCTGGCTGGGCTGGTCCTGGCTGGTCCTGCTGGCCGGTCCTGGCTGGGCCGGGCTGCCTGGGCTGGGGTGGCTTTGTTGGGCCGCGCTGGCAGGGCTGGCAGGGCTGGGCTGGGCCTGGCTGGCTGGGCCCGGCTGGGCTGGGCCTGGCTGGGCCTGGCTGGCCGGGCCTGGCCGGGAAGGGCCTGGTTGGGCTGGCCTGGGCTGGCTGGGCCGGGCTGGCTGGCCTGGGCTGGGCCAGGCTGGAAGGGCCTGGCTGGGTGTGGATTTCTGTGCCGGGCTGGGCTGGGCTGGCTGGGCCGGGCTTGCTGGGCCTGGCTGGGCCTGGCTGGGCTTGGCCTGGCTGGTCTGGTCTGGCTGGCTGGCTGGCTGTCACAATGGCTGGCTGGCTGGCTGGGCTTGGCTGGCTGGCTGGGCCCGGCTGGGCTGGGCCTGGCTGGGCCTGGCTGGCCAGTCCTGGTTGGGCAGGACCTGGCCGGGCCCGGCTGGCTGGGCCTGGTTGGGCAGGGCCGGGCTGGGCTGGGCTGGCTGGGCCGGGCTGGCTGGGCTGCTCTGGCTTTGTTGGGCCGCGCTGGCAGGGCTGGCAGGGCTGGGCTTGGCCTGGCTGGTCTGGTCTGGCTGGCTGGCTGGCTGGCTGTCACAATGGCTGGCTGGCTGGCTGGCTGGGCCTGGCTGGCTGGGCCCGGCCGGGCTGGGCCTGGCTGGGGCTGGCTGGCCGGTCCTGGTTGGGCAGGGCCGGGCTGGTCTGGTCTGGCTGGCTGGCTGGCTGGCTGTCACAATGGCTGGCTGGATGGCTGGGCCTGGCTGGCTGGGCCCGACTGGGCTGGGCCTGGCTGGGCCTGGCTGGGCCTGGCTGGCCGGTCCTGGTTGGGCAGGGCCGGGCTGGGCTGGGCTGGCTGGGCTGGGCTGGCTGGGCTGGCTTTGTTGGGCCGCGCTGGCAGGGCTGGCAGGGCTGGGCTGGGCCCGGCTGGCTGAGCCTGGCTGGCGGGGCCTGGCTGGGCTGGGCCTGCTTGGCTGGGCTGGGCCCGCAGGGCCGGGCTGGCTAGGCTGGGCTGGCTTTGTTGGGCCGCGCTGGCAGGGCTGGCAGGGCTGGGCTGGGCCTGGCTGGGCCTGGCTGGCCGGGCCTGGCTGGGCAGGGCCTGGTTGGGCTGGCCTGGGCTGGCTGGGCCGAGTTGGGCCTTGATGGGCCTGGATGGCCAGGCCTGGCTGGCTGGAACAATGGCTGGCTGGCTGTCACAATGGCTGGATGGCTGGCTGGGCCTGGCTGGCTGAGCCTGGCTGGCGGGGCCTTGCTGGGCTGGGACTGGCTAGCTGGGCTGGGCTCGCAGGGCCAGGCTGGCTGGGCCGGGCTGGCTGGGCTGGGCCTGGCTGGGCCGGGCTGGGCCGGGCTTGCTGGGTCGGGCTGGGCCTGGCAGGGCTTGGCCTGGCTGGGCTCGGCTGGCTGCCTGGAACAATGGCTGTCTGGCTGTCACAATGGCTGTCTGGCTGGCTGGCTGGGCCTGGATTGCTGGGCCCGGCTGGGCTGGGCCTGGCTAGGTCTGGCTGGGCCTGGCTGGCTGTCACAATGTCTGGCTGGCTGACTGGCTGGGCCTGGCTGGGCTGGGCCTGGCGGGGCCGGGCTGGTTGGGCCGGGCTGGTCCTGGCTGGGCTGGGCCGGACTGGCTGGGCTGGGCCTGGCTGGCTGGGCCTGGCTCGGCTGGGCCTGGCTGGGCCGGGCTGGCTGGGCTGGGCCTGGCTGGGCCGGGCTGGCTGTGCCTGGCTGGCTGGCTGGCTGGCTGGCTGGCTGGCTGGGCCTTGCTGGGCCGGGTTGGGCTGGGCCTGGTTGGGCTGGGCTGGCTGGGCCGAACCGGCCGGGCTGGGCCCGGCCGGCTGGGCCTGGCTGGGGTGGGCCTGGTGGGCTGGCTGGCTGGCTGGCTGGAACAATGGCTGGCTTGCTGGCTGGATGGAACAATGGCTGGCTGGCTGGGCCTTGCTGGCGGGGCCTGGCTGGCGGGGCCTGGCTGGGCCGGGTGGGCTGCGCTGGGCTGGGCTGGATTTGCCGGGCTGGCTGGGCTGGGCTTGTTGGGCTGGGCTGGCTGGCCCGGGCTTGCTGGGCTGGCTGGGCTGGCTGGGCTGGCTGGGCTGGGCTGGGCTGGGCTGGCTGGCCGGACCTGGCTGGGCCGGGCTGGCTGGGCTGGGCTGGGCCTGGCTGGGCTTGGCCTGGCTGGTCTGGTCTGGCTGGCTGGCTGGCTGGCTGGCTGGGCCAGGCTGGCTGGGCTGGGCTGGCTTTGTTGGGCCGCGCTGGCAGGGCTGGCAGGGCTGGGCTGGGCCTGGCTGGGCCTGGCTGGGCCTGGTTGGGCTGGCCTGGGCTGGCTGGGCCGAGTTGGGCCTGGATGGGCCTGGATGGCCAGGCCTGGCTGGCTGGAACAATGGCTGGCTGGCTGTCACAATGGCTGGCTGGCTGTCACAATAGCTGGCTGGCTGGCTGGGCCTGGCTGGCTGAGCCTGGCTGGTGGGGCCTGGCTGGGCTGGGCCTGGCTGGCTGGGCTGGGCCCGCAGGGCCAGGCTGGCTGGGCCGGGCTGGCTGGGCTGGGCCTGGTTGGGCCGGGCTGGGTCGGGCTGGGCCTGGCAGGGCTTGGCCTGGCTGGGCTCGGCTGTCTGGCTGTCACAATGGCTGTCTGGCTGTCACAATGGCTGTCTGGCTGTCACAATGGCTGGCTGGCTGGCTGGCAGGCTGGCTGGCTGGGCCTGGATTGCTGGGCCCGGCTGGGCTGGGCCTGGCTAGGTCTGGCTGGGCCTGGCTGGCTGTCACAATGGCTGGCTGGCTGTCACAATGGCTGGCTGGCTGACTGGCTGGGCCTGGCTGGGCTGGGCCTGGCGGGGCCGGGCTGGTTGGGCCGGGCTGATCCTGGCTGGGGTGGGCTGGTCCTGGCTGGGCTGGTCCTGGCTGGCTGGGACTGGCTGGGCTGGGCCTGTCTGGGCCGGGCTGGCTGGGCTGGGCTGGCTTGGCCGGGCTGGTTGGGCCTGGCTGGCCGGGCCCGGCTGGGCTGGCCCTGGCTGGGCCCGGCTGGCTGGGCCTGGCTAGCTGGCTGGCTGGCTGGCTGGGCCTTCCTGGGCCGGTTTGGGCTGGGCCTGGCTGGGCTGGGCTGGCTGGGCCGGACCGGCTGGGCTGGGCCCGGCTGGCTGGGCCTGGCTGGGGTGGGCCTAGTGGGCTGGCTGGCTGGCTGGCCGGACCTGGCTGGGCCCGGCTGGCTGGGCCTGGCTGGGCCTGGCTGGGAAGGGCCTGGCTGGACTGGGCTGGCTGGGCCGGGCTGGCTGGGCTGGGCTGGGCCTGGCTGGGCTTGGCCTGGCTGGTCTGGTCTGGTTGGCTGGCTGGCTGGCTGTCACAATGGCTGGCTGGCTGGCTGGGCCTGGCTGGCTGGGCCCGGCTGGGCTGGGCCTGGCTGGGCCTGGCTGGCCGGTCCTGGTTGGGCAGGGCCGGGCTGGGCTGGGCTGGGCTGGCTGGGCTGGGCTGGCTGGGCTGGCTTTGTTGGGCCACGCTGGCAGGGCTGGCAGGGCTGGGCTGGGCCCGGCTGGGCTGGGCCTGGCTGGGCCTGGCTGGGCCTGGCTGGGCCTGGCTGGGTCTGGCTGGCTGGGCCTGGCTGGGCCTGGCTGGGAAGGGCCTGGCTGGACTGGTCTGGCTGGCCGGACCTGGCTGGGCCCGGCCGGCTGGGCCTGGCTGGGCCTGGCTGGGAAGGGCCTGGCTGGACTGGGCTGGCTGGGCCGGGCTGGCTGGGCTGGGCTGGGCCTGGCTGGGCTTGGCCTGGCTGGTCTGGTCTGGCTGGCTGGCTGGCTGGCTGGCTGTCACAATGGCTGGCTGGCTGGCTGGGCCTGGCTGGCTGGGCCCGGCTGGGCTGGGCCTGGCTGGGCCTGGCTGGCCAGTCCTGGTTGGGCAGGACCTGGCCGGGTCCGGCTGGCTGGGCCTGGTTGGGCAGGGCCGGGCTGGGCTGGGCTGGCTGGGCCGGGCTGGCTGGGCTGCTCTGGCTTTGTTGGGCCGCGCTGGCAGGGCTGGCAGGGCTGGGCTTGGCCTGGCTGGTCTGGTCTGGCTGGCTGGCTGGCTGGCTGTCACAATGGCTGGCTGGCTGGCTGGCTGGCTGGGCCTGGCTGGCTGGGCCCGGCCGGGCTGGGCCTGGCTGGGGCTGGCTGGCCGGTCCTGGTTGGGCAGGGCCGGGCTGGTCTGGTCTGGCTGGCTGGCTGGCTGGCTGGCTGTCACAATGGCTGGCTGGATGGCTGGGCCTGGCTGGCTGGGCCCGGCTGGGCTGGGCCTGGCTGGGCCTGGCTGGGCCTGGCTGGCCGGTCCTGGTTGGGCAGGGCCGGGCTGGGCAGGGCTGGCAGGGCTGGGCTGGGCCCGGCTGGCTGAGCCTGGCTGGCGGGGCCTGGCTGGGCTGGGCCTGCTTGGCTGGGCTGGGCCCGCAGGGCCGGGCTGGCTGGGCTGGGCTGGCTTTGTTGGGCCGCGCTGGCAGGGCTGGCAGGGCTGGGCTGGGCCTGGCTGGCTGGGCCTGGCTGGGCTGGGCCTGGCTGGGCCTGGCTGGCCGGGCCTGGCTGGGCAGGGCCTGGTTGGGCTGGCCTGGGCTGGCTGGGCCGAGTTGGGCCTTGATGGGCCTGGATGGCCAGGCCTGGCTGGCTGGAACAATGGCTGGCTGGCTGTCACAATGGCTGGATGGCTGGCTGGGCCTGGCTGGCTGAGCCTGGCTGGCGGGGCCTTGCTGGGCTGGGACTGGCTAGCTGGGCTGGGCTCGCAGGGCCAGGCTGGCTGGGCCGGGCTGGCTGGGCTGGGCCTGGCTGGGCCGGGCTGGGCCGGGCTTGCTGGGTCGGGCTGGGCCTGGCAGGGCTTGGCCTGGCTGGGCTCGGCTGGCTGCCTGGAACAATGGCTGTCTGGCTGTCACAATGGCTGGCTGGCTGGCTGGCTGGGCCTGGATTGCTGGGCCCGGCTGGGCTGGGCCTGGCTAGGTCTGGCTGGGCCTGGCTGGCTGTCACAATGTCTGGCTGGCTGACTGGCTGGGCCTGGCTGGGCTGGGCCTGGCGGGGCCGGGCTGGTTGGGCCGGGCTGGTCCTGGCTGGGCTGGGCCGGACTGGCTGGGCTGGGCCTGGCTGGCTGGGCCTGGCTCGGCTGGGCCTGGCTGGGCCGGGCTGGCTGGGCTGGGCCTGGCTGGGCCGGGCTGGCTGGGCCTGGCTGGCTGGCTGGCTGGCTGGCTGGCTGGGCCTTGCTGGGCCGGGTTGGGCTGGGCCTGGTTGGGCTGGGCTGGCTGGGCCGAACCGGCCGGGCTGGGCCCGGCCGGCTGGGCCTGGCTGGGGTGGGCCTGGTGGGCTGGCTGGCTGGCTGGCTGGAACAATGGCTGGCTTGCTGGCTGGATGGAACAATGGCTGGCTGGCTGGCTGGGTCTGGCTGGCTGGCTGGGCCTTGCTGGCGGGGCCTGGCTGGGCCGGGTGGGCTGCGCTGGGCTGGGCTGGATTTGCCGGGCTGGCTGGGCTGGGCTTGTTGGGCTGGGCTGGCTGGCCCGGGCTTGCTGGGCTGGCTGGGCTGGATGGGCTGGCTGGGCTGGCTGGGCTGGGCTGGGCTGGGCTGGCTGGCCGGACCTGGCTGGGCCGGGCTGGCTGGGCTGGGCTGGGCCTGGCTGGGCTTGGCCTGGCTGGTCTGGTCTGGCTGGCTGGCTGGCTGGCTGGCTGGCTGGGCCAGGCTGGCTGGGCTGGGCTGGCTTTGTTGGGCCGCGCTGGCAGGGCTGGCAGGGCTGGGCTGGGCCTGGCTGGGCCTGGCTGGGCCTGGCTGGCCGGGCCTGGCCGGGCAGGGCCTGGTTGGGCTGGCCTGGGCTGGCTGGGCCGAGTTGGGCCTGGATGGGCCTGGATGGCCAGGCCTGGCTGGCTGGAACAATGGCTGGCTGGCTGTCACAATGGCTGGCTGGCTGTCACAATAGCTGGCTGGCTGGCTGGGCCTGGCTGGCTGAGCCTGGCTGGTGGGGCCTGGCTGGGCTGGGCCTGGCTGGCTGGGCTGGGCCCGCAGTGCCAGGCTGGCTGGGCCGGGCTGGCTGGGCTGGGCCTGGTTGGGCCGGGCTGGGTCGGGCTGGGCCTGGCAGGGCTTGGCCTGGCTGGGCTCGGCTGTCTGGCTGTCACAATGGCTGTCTGGCTGTCACAATGGCTGTCTGGCTGTCACAATGGCTGGCTGGCTGGCTGGCAGGCTGGCTGGCTGGGCCTGGATTGCTGGGCCCGGCTGGGCTGGGCCTGGCTAGGTCTGGCTGGGCCTGGCTGGCTGTCACAATGGCTGGCTGGCTGTCACAATGGCTGGCTGGCTGACTGGCTGGGCCTGGCTGGGCTGGGCCTGGCGGGGCCGGGCTGGTTGGGCCGGGCTGATCCTGGCTGGGGTGGGCTGGTCCTGGCTGGGCTGGTCCTGGCTGGCTGGGACTGGCTGGGCTGGGCCTGTCTGGGCCGGGCTGGCTGGGCTGGGCTGGCTTGGCCGGGCTGGTTGGGCCTGGCTGGCCGGGCCCGGCTGGGCTGGCCCTGGCTGGGCCCGGCTGGCTGGGCCTGGCTAGCTGGCTGGCTGGCTGGCTGGGCCTTCCTGGGCCGGTTTGGGCTGGGCCTGGCTGGGCTGGGCTGGCTGGGCCGGACCGGCTGGGCTGGGCCCGGCTGGCTGGGCCTGGCTGGGGTGGGCCTAGTGGGCTGGCTGGCTGGCTGGCTGGAACAATGGCTGGCTTGCTGGCTGGATGGAACAATGGCTGGCTGGCTGGCTGGGTCTGGCTGGCTGGGCCTTGCTGGCGGGGCCTGGCTGGGCCGGGTGGGCTACTCTGGGCTGGGATGGATTTGCCGGGCTGGCTGGGCTGGGCTGGCTGGGCTGGGCTGGCTGGCCCGGCTTGCTGGGCTGGCTGGGCTGGCTGGGCTGGCTGGGCTTGCTGGGCTGGGCTGGGCTGGGTTGGCTGGCCGGACCTGGCTGGGCCCGGCTGGCTGGGCCTGGCTGGGCCTGGCTGGGAAGGGCCTGGCTGGACTGGGCTGGCTGGGCCGGGCTGGCTGGGCTGGGCTGGGCCTGGCTGGGCTTGGCCTGGCTGGTCTGGTCTGGCTGGCTGGCTGGCTGGCTGTCACAATGGCTGGCTGGCTGGCTGGGCCTGGCTGGCTGGGCCCGGCTGGGCTGGGCCTGGCTATGCCTGGCTGGCCGGTCCTGGTTGGGCAGGGCCGGGCTGGGCTGGGCTGGGCTGGCTGGGCTGGGCTGGCTGGGCTGGGCTGGCTGGGCTGGCTTTGTTGGGCCGCGCTGGCAGGGCTGGCAGGGCTTGGCTGGGCCCGGCTGGGCTGGGCCTGGCTGGGCCTGGCTGGGCCTGGCTGGGCCTGGCTGGGTCTGGCTGGCCGGGCCTGGCCGGGCAGGGCCTGGTTGGGCTGGCCTGGGCTGGCTGGGCCGAGTAGGGCCTGGATGGGCCTGGATGGCCAGGCCTGGCTGGCTGGAACAATGGCTGGCTGGCTGTCACAATGGCTGGCTGGCTGTCACAATGGCTGGCTGGCTGGCTGGGCCTGGCTGGCTGAGCCTGGCTGGCGGGGCCTGGCTGGGCTGGGCCTGGCTGGCTGGGCTGGGCTGGCTGGGCTGGGCTGGCTTTGTTGGGCCGCGCTGGCAGGGCTGGCAGGGCTGTGCTGGGCCTGGCTGGCCGGGCCCGGCTGGGCAGGGCCTGGTTAGGCTGGCCTGGGCTGGCTGGGCCGAGTTGGGCCTTGATGGGCCTGGATGGCCAGGCCTGGCTGGCTGGAACAATGGCTGGCTGGCTGTCACAATGGCTGGCTGGCTGTCACAATGGCTGGATGGCTGGCTGGGCCTGGCTGGCTGAGCCTGGCTGGCAGGGCCTTGCTGGGCTGGGCCTGGCTGGCTGGCTGGGCTGGGCTGGCTGGGCTGGGCCTGGCTGGGCCGGGCTTGCTGGGTCGTGCTGGGCCTGGCAGAGCTTGGCCTGGCTGGGCTTGGCTGGCTGCCTGGAACAATGGCTGTCTGGCTGTCACAATGACTGTCTGGCTGTCACAATGGCTGGCTGGCTGGCTGGCTGGCTGGCTGGGCCTGGATTGCTGGGCCCGGCTGGGCTGGGCCTGGCTAGGTCTGGCTGGGCCTGGCTGGCTGTCACAATGGCTGGCTGGCTGTCACAATGGCTGGCTGGCTGACTGGCTGGGCCTGGCTGGGCTGGGCCTGGCGGGGCCGGGCTGGTTGGGCCGGGCTGGTCCTGGCTGGACTGGGCCGGACTGGCTGGGCTGGGCCCGGCTGGGCTGGGCCTGGCTGGGCCGGGCTGGCTGGGCTGGGCTGGCTTGGCCGGGCTGGCTGGGCCCGGCTGGCTGGGCCCGGCTGGGCTGGGCCTGGCTGGCTGGCTGGCTGGCTGGCTGGCTGGCTGGCTGGGCCTTGCTGGGCTGGGTTGGGCTGGACCTGGTTGGGCTGGGCTGGCTGGGCCGGACCAGCTGGGCGGGGCCTGGCTGGGCCGGGTGGGCTGCGCTGGGCTGGGCTGGATTTGCCGGGCTGGCTGGGCTGGGCTTGTTGGGCTGGGCTGGCTGGCCCGGGCTTGCTGGGCTGGCTGGGCTGGCTGGGCTGGCTGGGCTGGCTGGGCTGGGCTGGGCTGGGCTGGGCTGGGCTGTGCTGGGCCTGGCTGGGCTTGGCCTGGCTGGTCTGGTCTGGCTGGCTGGCTGGCTGGCTGTCACAATGGCTGGCTGGCTGGCTGGGCCAGGCTGGCTGGGCTGGGCTGGCTTTGTTGGGCCGCGCTGGCAGGGCTGGCAGGGCTGGGCTGGGCCTGGCTGGGCCTGGCTGGCCGGGCCTGGCCGGGCAGGGCCTGGTTGGGCTGGCCTGGGCTTGCTGGGCCGAGTTGGGCCTTGATGGGCCTGGATGGCCAGGCCTGGCTGGCTGTCACAATGGCTGGCTGGCTGTCACAATGGCTGGCTGGCTGTCACAATGGCTGGCTGGCTGGCTGGGCCTGGCTGGCTGAGCCTGGCTGGCGGGGCCTGGCTGGGCTGTGCCTGGCTGGCTGGGCTGGGCTGGCTGGGCTGGGCCTGGCTGTGCCGGGCTGGGCCGGGCGTGCTGGGTCGGGCTGGGCCTGGCAGGGCTTGGCCTGGCTGGGCTCGGCTGGCTGCCTGGAACAATGGCTGTCTGGCTGTCACAATGGCTGGCTGGATGTCACAATGGCTGGCTGGCTGGCTGACTGGCTGGCTGGCTGGGCCTGGATTGCTGGGCCCGGCTGGGCTGGGCCTGGCTAGGTCTGGCTGGGCCTGGCTGGCTGTCACAATGGCTGGCTGGCTGTCACAATGGCTGGCTGGCTGACTGGCTGGGCATGGCTGGGCTGGGCCTGGCGGGGCCGGGCTGGTTGGGCCGGGCTGGTCCTGGCTGGGCTGGGCTGGGCTGGGCCTGGCTGGGCTGGGCCTGGCTGGCTGGGCCTGGCTGGGCTGGGCCTGGCTGGGCCGGGCTGGCTGGGCTGGGCTGGCTTGGCCGGGCTGGCTGGGCCTGGCTGGCCGGGCCCGGCTGGGATGGGCCTGGCTGGGCCCGGCTGGCTGGGCCTGGCTAGCTGGCTGGCTGGCTGGCTGGGCCTTCCTGGGCCGGGTTGGGCTGGGCCTGGCTGGGCTGGGCTGGCTGGGCCGGACCGGCTGGGCTGGGCCCGGCTGGCTGGGCCTGGCTGGGGTGGGCCTGGTGGGCTGGCTGGCTGGCTGGCTGGAACAATGGCTGGCTTGCTGGCTGGATGGAACAATGGCTGGCTGGCTGGCTGGGTCTGGCTGGCTGGGCCTTGCTGGCGGGGCCTGGCTGGGCCGGGTGGGCTGCGCTGGGCTGGGCTGGATTTGCCGGGCTGGCTAGGCTGGGCTGGCTGGGCTGGGATGGCTGGCCCGGGCTTGCTGGGCTGGCTGGGCTGGCTGGGCTGGCTGGGCTGGGCTGGGCTGGGCTGGCTGGCCGGACCTGGCTGGGCCCGGCTGGCTGGGCCTGGCTGGGCCTGGCTGGGAAGGGCCTGGCTGGACTGGGCTGGCTGGGCCGGGCTGGCTGGGCTGGGCTGGGCCTGGCTGGGCCTGGCTGGGCTTGGCCTGGCTGGTCTGGTCTGGCTGGCTGGCTGGCTGGCTGTCACAATGGCTGGCTGGCTGGCTGGGCCTGGCTGGCTGGGCCCGGCTGGGCCTGGCTGGGCTTGGCCTGGCTGGTCTGGTCTGGCTGGCTGGCTGGCTGGCTGTCACAATGGCTGGCTGGCTGGCTGGGCCCGGCTGGCTGGGCCCGGCTGGGCTGGGCCTGGCTGGGCCTGGCTGGCCGGTCCTGGTTGGGCAGGGCCGGGCTGGTCTGGTCTGGCTGGCTGGCTGGCTGTCACAATGGCTGGCTGGCTGGCTGGGCCTGGCTGGCTGGGCCCGGCTGGGCTGGGCCTGGCTGGGCCTGGCTGGCCGGTCCTGGTTGGGCAGGGCCGGGCTGGGCTGGCTGGGCTGGGCTGGCTTTGTTGGGCCGCGCTGGCAGGGCTGGCAGGGCTGGGCTGGGCCTGGCTGGGCTGGGCCTGGCCGGGCCTGGCTGGCCGGGCCTGGCCGGGCAGGGCCTGGTTGGGCTGGCCTGGGCCGGCTGGGCCGAGTTGGGCCTGGATGGGCCTGGATGGCCAGGCCTGGCTGGCTGTCACAATGGCTGGCTGGCTGTCACAATGGCTGGCTGGCTGTCACAATGGCTGGCTGGCTGTCACAATGGCTGGCTGTCTGGGCTGGGCCCGCAGGGCCAGGCTGCGCCCGCAGGGCCAGGCTGTCTGGGCCGGGCTTGCTGGGCTGGGCCTGGCTGGGCCGGGCTGGGCCGGGCTTGCTGGGTCGGGCTGGGCCTGGCAGGGCTTTGCCTGGCTGGGCTCGGCTGGCTGCCTGGAACAATGGCTGTCTGGCTGTCACAATGGCTGTCTGGCTGTCACAATGGCTGGCTGGCTGGCTGGCTGGCTGGCTGGCTGGCTGTCACAATGGCTGGCTGGCTGTCACAATGGCTGGCTGGCTGTCACAATGGCTGGCTGGCTGACTGGCTGGGCCTGGCTGGGCTGGGCCTAGCGGGGCAGGGCTGGTCCTGGCTGGGCTGGGCCGGACTGGCTGGGCTGGGCCTGGCTGGCTGGACCTGGCTCGGCTGGGCCTGGCTGGGCCGGGCTGGCTGGGCTGGGCTGGCTTGGCCGGGCTGGCTGGGCCTGGCTGGCTGGGCCCGGCTGGGCTGGGCCTGGCTGGTCCCGGCTGGCTGGTCCTGGCTGGCTGGCTGGCTGGCTGGGCCTTGCTGGGCCGGGTTGGGCTGGGCCTGGCTGGGCTGGGCTGGCTGGGCCGGACCGGCTGGGCTGGGCCCGGCTGGCTGGGCCTGGCTGGGGTGGGCCTCGTGGGCTGGCTGGCTGGCTGGCTGGAACAATGGCTGGCTTGCTGGCTGGCTGGAACAATGGCTGGCTGGCTGGCTGGGTCTGGCTGGCTGGGCCCGGCTGGCTGGGCCCGGCTGGGCTGGGCCTGGCTGGGCCTGGCTGGCCAGTCCTGGTTGGGCAGGACCTGGCTGGGCCCGGATGGCTGGGCCCGGCTGGGCCTGGTTGGGCAGGGCCGGGCTGGGCTGGGCTGGCTGGGCCGGGCTGGCTGGGCTGGGCTGGCTTTGTTGGGCTGCGCTGGTAGAGCTGGCAGGGCTGGGCTGGGCCTGGCTGGCTGGGCCCGGCTGGGCTGGGCCTGGCTGGGCCTGGCTAGGCCTGGCTGGCCGGGCCTGGCCGGGCAGGGCCTGGTTGGGCTGGCCTGGGCTGGCTGGGCCGAGTTGGGCCTGGATGGGCCTGGATGGCCAGGCCTGGCTGGCTGGAACAATGGCTGGCTGGCTGGCACAATGGCTGGCTGGCTGTCACAATGGCTGGCTGGCTGGCTGGGCCTGGCTGGCTGAGCCTGGCTGGCTGGGCTGGGCCCGCAGGGCCAGGCTGGCTGGGCCGGGCTGGCTGGGCTGGGCCTGGCTGGGCCGGGCTGGGCCGGGCTTGCTGGGTCGGGCTGGGCCTGGCAGGGCTTGGCCTGGCTGGGCTCGGCTGGCTGCCTGGAACAATGGCTGTCTGGCTGTCACAATGGCTGTCTGGCTGTCACAATGGCTGGCTGGCTGGCTGACTGGCTGGCTGGCTAGGCCTGGCTGGCTGGGCCCGGCTGGGCTGGGCCTGGCTGGGCCTGGCTGGCCGGTCCTGGTTGGGCAGGGCCGGGCTGGGCTGGGCTGGCTGGGCTGGGCTGGCTGGGCTGGGCTGGCTTTGTTAGGCCGCGCTGTCAGGGCTGTCAGGGCTGGGCTGGGCCTGGCTGGGCCGGGCCTGGCTGGGCCTGGCTGGGCCTGGCTGGCCAGGCCTGGCTGGCTGGAACAATGGCTGGCTGGCTGGCTGTCACAATGGCTGGCTGTCACAATGGCTGGCTGGCTGGCTGAGCCTGGCTGGCTGAGCCTGGCTGGCTGGGCTGGGCCGGGCTGGCTGGGCTGGGCCTGGCTGGGCCGGGCTGGGCCGGGCTTGCTGGGCCTGGCTGGGCCTGGCAGGGCTTGGCCTGGCTGGGCTCGGCTGGCTGCCTGGAACAATGGCTGTCTGGCTGTCACAATGGCTGTCTGGCTGTCACAATGGCTGGCTGGCTGGCTGGGCCTGGATTGCTGGTCCCGGCTGGGCTGGGCCTGGCTAGGTCTGGCTGGGCCTGGCTGGCTGTCACAATGGCTGGCTGGCTGTCACAATGGCTGGCTGGCTGACTGGCTGGTCCTGGCTGGGCTGGGCCTGGCGGGGCCGGGCTGGTTGGGCCGGGCTGGTCCTGGCTGGGCTGGGCCGGACTGGCTGGGCTGGGCATGGCTGGCTGGACCTGGCTCGGCTGGGCCTGGCTGGGCCGGGCTGGCTGGGCTGGGCTGGCTTGGCCGGGCTGGCTGGGCCTGGCTGGCTGCGCCCGGCTGGCTGGGCCTGTCTGGCTGGCTGGCTGGCTGGGCCTGGCTGGGCCGGGTTGGGCTGGGCCTGGCTGGGCTGGGCTGGCTGGGCCGGACCGGCTGGGCTGGGCCCGGCTGGCTGGGCCTGGCTGGGGTGGGCCTGGTGGGCTGGCTGGCTGGAACAATGGCTGTCTTGCTGGCTGGCTGGAACAATGGCTGGCTGGCTGGCTGGGTCTGGTCTGGCTGGCTGGCTGGCTGTCACAATGGCTGGCTGTCTGGCTGTCTGGGCCTGGCTAGCTGGGCCCGGCTGGGCTGGGCCTGGCTGGGCCTGGCTGGCCGGTCCTGGTTGGGCAGGGCCGGGCTGGGCTGGCCTGGCTGGGCCGGGCTGGCTGGGCTGGGCTGGCTTTGTTGGGCCGCGCTGGCAGGGCTGGCAGCGCTGGGCTGGGCCTGGCTGGCTGGGCCGAGTTGGGCCTGGCTGGGCCTGGATGGCCAGGCCTGGCTGGCTGTCACAATGGCTGGCTGGCTGTCACAATGGCTGGCTGGCTATCACAATGGCTGGCTGGCTGGCTGGCTGGGCCTGGCTGGCTGAGCCTGGTTGGCGGGGCCTGGCTGGGCAGGGCCTGGCTGGCTGGGCTGGGCCCGCAGGGCCAGGCTGGCTGGGCTGGGCTGGCTGGGCTGGGCTGGCTGGGCTGGGCCTGGCTGGGCCGGGCTGGGCCGGGCTTGCTGGGTCGGGCTGGGCCTGGCAGGGCTTGGCCTGGCTGGGCTCGGCTGGCTGCCTTGAACAATGGCTGGCTGGCTGTCACAATGGCTGGCTGGCTGTCACAATGGCTGGCTGGCTGACTGGCTGACTGGCTGGGCCTGGATTGCTGGTCCCGGCTGGGCTGGGCCTGGCTAGGTCTGGCTGGGCCTGGCTGGCTGTCACAATGGCTGTCTGGCTGTCACAATGGCTGGCTGGCTGGCTGGGCCTGGATTGCTGGTCCCGGCTGGGCTGGGCCTGGCTAGGTCTGGCTGGGCCTGGCTGGCTGTCACAATGGCTGGCTGGCTGTCACAATGGCTGGCTGGCTGACTGGCTGGGCCTGGCTGGGCTGGGCCTGGCGGGGCCGGGCTGGTTGGGCCGGGCTGGTCCTGGCTGGGCTGGGCCGGACTGGCTGGGCTGGGCATGGCTGGCTGGACCTGGCTGGGCTGGGCCTGGCTGGGCCGGGCTGGCTGGGCTGGGCTGGCTTGGCCGGGCTGGCTGGGCCTGGCTGGCTGGGCCCGGCTGGCTGGGCCTGTCTGGCTGGCTGGCTGGCTGGGCCTTGCTGGGCCGGGTTGGGCTGGGCCTTGCTGGGCTGGGCTGGCTGGGCCGGACCGGCTGGGCTGGGCCCGGCTGGCTGGGCCTGGCTGGGGTGGGCCTGGTGGGCTGGCTGGCTGGAACAATGGCTGGCTTGCTGGCTGGCTGGAACAATGGCTGGCTGGCTGGCTGGGTCTGGCTGGCTGGGCCTTGCTGGTGGGGCCTGGCTGGGCCGGGTGGGCTGCGCTGGGCTGGGCTGGACTGGGCTGGGCTGGGCTGGCTGGCTGGACCTGGCTGGGCCTGGCTGGCTGGGCCTGGCTGGGCCTGGTTGGGATGGGCCTGGCTGGACTGGGCTGGCTGGGCCGGGCTGGCTGGGCTGGGCTGGGCCTGGCTGGAAGGGCCTGGCTGGGTGTGGATTTCTGTGCCGGGCTGGGCTGGGCTGGCTGGGCCGGGCTTGCTGGGCCAGGCTGGGCCTGGCTGGGCTTGGCCTGGCTGGTCTGGTCTGGCTGGCTGGCTGGCTGTCACAATGGCTGGCTGTCTGGCTGGCTGGGCCTGGCTAGCTGGGCCCGGCTGGGCTGGGCCTGGCTGGGCCTGGCTGGCCGGTCCTGGTTGGGCAGGGCCGGGCTGGGCTGGCCTGGCTGGGCCGGGCTGGCTGGGCTGGGCTGGCTTTGTTGGGCCGCGCTGGCAGGGATGGCAGCGCTGGGCTGGGCCTGGCTGGCTGGGCCGAGTTGGACCTGGCTGGGCCTGGATGGCCAGGCCTGGCTGGCTGTCACAATGGCTGGCTGGCTGTCACAATGGCTGGCTGGCTGTCACAATGGCTGGCTGGCTGGCTGGCTGGGCCTGGCTGGCTGAGCCTGGTTGGCGGGGCCTGGCTGGGCAGGGCCTGGCTGGCTGGGCTGGGCCCGCAGGGCCAGTCTGGCTGGGCTGGGCTGGCTGGGCTGGGCTGGCTGGGCTGGGCCTGGCTGGGCCGGGCTGGGCCGGGCTTGCTGGGTCGGGCTGGGCCTGGTAGGGCTTGGCCTGGCTGGGCTCGGCTGGCTGCCTTGAACAATGGCTGGCTGGCTGTCACAATGGCTGGCTGGCTGTCACAATGGCTGGCTGGCTGACTGGCTGACTGGCTGGGCCTGGATTGCTGGGCCCGGCTGGGCTGGGCCTGGCTAGGTCTGGCTGGGCCTGGCTGGCTGTCACAATGGCTGGCTGGCTGTCACAATGGCTGGCTGGCTGACTGGCTGGGCCTGGCTGGGCTGGGCCTGGCTGGGCCTGGCGGGGCCCGGCTGGTTGGGCCGGGCTGGGCCTGGCTGGGCTGGGCAGAACTGGCTGGGCTGATCCTGGCTGGCTGGGCTAGGCTCGGCTGGGCCTGGCTTGGCCGGGCTGGCTGGGCTGGGCTGGCTTGGCCGGGCTGGCTGGGCCTGGCTGGCTGGGCCCGGCCGGGCTGGGCCTGGCCGGGTAGGTCCTGGTTGGGCTGGCCTGGGCTGGCTGGGCCGAGTTGGGCCTGGATGGGCCTGGATGGCCAGGCCTGGCTGGCTGGAACAATGGCTGGCTGGCTGTCACAATGGCTGGCTGGCTGTCACAATGGCTGGCTGGCTGGGCCTGGCTGGCTGAGCCTGGCTGGCGGGGCCTGGCTGGGCTGGGCCTGGCTGGGCCGGGCTGGGCCGGGCTTGCTGGGTCAGGCTGGGCCTGGCAGGGCTTGGCCTGGCTGGGCTCGGCTGGCTGCCTGGAACAATGGCTGGCTGTCTGTCACAATGGCTGGCTGGCTGTCACAATGGCTGGCTGTCTGTCACAATGGCTGGCTGGCTGTCACAATGGCTGGCTGGCTGACTGGCTGGCTGGCTGGGCCTGGATTGCTGGGCCCGGCTGGGCTGGGCCTGGCTAGGTCTGGCTGGGCCTGGCTGGCTGTCACAATGGCTGGCTGGCTGTCACAATGGCTGGCTGGCTGGCTGACTGGGCCTGGCTGGGCTGGTCCTGGCTGGGCCTGGCGGGGTCGGGCTGGTTGGGCCGGGCTGGTCCTGGCTGGGCTGGGCCGGACTGGCTGGGCTGGGCCTGGCTTGCTGGGCCTGGCTCGGCTGGGCCTGGCTGGGCCGGGCTGGCTGGGCTGGGCTGGCTGGCTGGCTGGAACAATGGCTGGCTGGATGGCTGGGTCTGGCTGGCTGGGCCTTGCTGGCGGGCCTGGCTGGGCCGGGTGGGCTGGGCTGGGCTGGGCTGGATTTGCCGGGCTGGCTGGGCTGGCTGGGCTGGCTGGATTGGGCTAGCTGGGCTGGCTGGGCTGGGCTGGCTGGCCGGACCTGGCTGGGCCTGGCTGGCTGGGCCTGGCTGGGCCTGGCTGGGCCTGGCTGGGATGGGCCTGGCTGGACTGGGCTGGCTGGGCCGGGCTGGACTGGGCTGGGCTGGGCCTGGCTGGAAGGGCCTGGCTGGGTGTGGATTTCTGTGCCGGGCTTGGCTGGGCTGGCTGGGCCGGGCTTGCTGGGCCAGGCTGGGCCTGGCTGGGCTTGGCCTGGCTGGTCTGGTCTGGCTGGCTGGCTGGCTGTCACAATGGCTGGCTGGCTGGCTGGGCCCGGCTGGCTGGGCCCGGCTGGGATGGGCCTGGCTGGGCCTGGCTGGCCGGTCCTGGTTGGGCAGGGCCAGGCTGGGCTGGGCTGGCTGGGCCGGGCTGGCTGGGCTGGGCTGGCTTTGTTGGGCCGCGCTGGCAGGGCTGGCCTGGGCTGGCTGGGCCGAGTTGGGCCTGGATGGGCCTGGATGGCCAGGCCTGGCTGGCTGGAACAATGGCTGGGTGTCACAATGGCTGGCTGGCTGTCACAATGTGTGGCTGGCTGGCTGGGCCTGGCTGACTGAGCCTGGCTGGCGGGGCCTGGCTGGCGGGGCCTGGCTGGGCTGGGCTTGGCCTGGCTGGGCCCGGCTGGGCCTGGCCGGCTGGGGCTAGCTGGGCTGGTTGGGGTGGGCTGGGCTGGATGGGCCGAGCAGGGCCTTTCTGGGCTGGCCTGGCTTGGCCGGATTGGCTTGGTTGGATGGCCAGGCCTGCCTGGCTGTCACAATGGCTGGCTGGCTGTCACAATGGCTGGCTGGCTGGCTGGGCCTGGCTGGCTGAGCCTGGCTGGCTGGGCCCGGCTGAGCTGGGCCTGGCTGGCTGGGCTGGGCTCGCCGGGCCAAGCTGGCTGGTCCGGGCTGGCTGGGCTGGGCCTGGCTGGGCCTGGCGGGGCCGGGCTGGTTGGGCCTGGCTGGGCTGGGCCTGGCTGGGCTGGGCCTGGCTGGCTGGGCTGGGCTTGCTGGGTCGGGCTGGCTGGGCCAGGCTGGCTGGGCAGGGCCTGGCTGGGCCTGGCTGGTCCGGATTGACTTGGTTGGGCCCGGCTGGGCCTGGCTGGCTGGGGCTGGCTGGGCTGGTTGGGGTGGACTGGGCTGGATGGGCCGAGCAGGGCCTGGCTGGCCGGCCCTGGCTGGGCCTGGCCGGGCCTGGCTGTGCTGGCCTGGCTGGGCCGGATTGGCTTGGTTGGATGGCCAGGCCTGGCTGGCTGTCACAATGGCTGGCTGGCTGTCACAATGGCTGGCTGGCTGGCTGGGCCTGGCTGGCTGAGCCTGGCTGGCGGGGCCTGGCTGAGCTGGGCCTGGCTGGCTGGGCTGGGCTCGCCGGGCCAGGCTGGCTGGGCCGGGCTGGCTGGGCTGGTCCTGGCTGGGCCTGGCGGGGCCGGGCTGGTTGGGCCGGGCTGGGCCTGGCAGGGCTTGGCCTGGCTGGGCTCGGCTGGCTGCCTGGAACAATGGCTGTCTGGCTGTCACAATGGCTGGCTGGCTGTCACAATGGCTGGCTGGCTGGCTGACTGGCTGGCGGGCTAGGCCTGGTTGGCTGGGCCCGGCTGGGCTGGGCCTGGCTGGCCGGTCCTGGTTGGGCAGGGCCGGGCTGGGCTGGGCTGGCTGGGCTGGGCTGGCTGGGCTGGGCTGGCTTTGTTGGGCCGCGCTGGCAGGGCTGGCAGGGCTGGGCTGGGCCTGGCTGGCTGAGCCTGGCTGGCTGGGCTGGGCCTGGCTGGGCCGGGCTGGGCCGGGCTTGCTGGGTCGGGCTGGGCCTGGCAGGGCTTGGCCTGGCTGGGCTCGGCTGGCTGCCTGGAACAATGGCTGGCTGGCTGTCACAATGGCTGGCTGTCACATTGGCTGGCTGGCTGGCTGGCTGGGCCTGGCTGGCTGAGCCGGGCTGGCTGGGCTGGGCCTGGCTGGGCCGGGCTGGGCCGGGCTTGCTGGGTCGGGCTGGGCCTGGCAGGGCTTGGCCTGGCTGGGCTCGGCTGGCTGCCTGGAACAATGGCTGTCTGGCTGTCACAATGGCTGTCTGGCTGTCACAATGGCTGTCTGGCTGGCTGGCTGGCTGGCTGGCTGGCTGGCTGGGCCTGGATTGCTGGGCCCGGCTGGGCTGGGCCTGGCTAGGTCTGGCTGGGCCTGGCTGGCTGTCACAATGGCTGGCTGGCTGTCACAATGGCTGGCTGGCTGACTGGCTGGGCCTGGCCGGGCTGGTCCTGGCTGGGCTGGGCCGGACTGGCTGGGCTGGGCATGGCTGGCTGGACCTGGCTCGGCTGGGCCTGGCTGGGCCGGGCTGGCTGGGCTGGGCTGGCTTGGCCGGGCTGGCTGGGCCTGGCTGACTGGGCCCGGCTGGCTGGGCCTGGCTGGCTGGCTGGGCCTTGCTGGGCCGGGTTGGGCTGGGCCTGGCTGGGCTGGGCTGGCTGGGCCGGACCGGCTGGGCTGGGCCCGGCTGGCTGGGCCTGGCTGGGGTGGGCCTGTTGAGCTGGCTGGCTGGAACAATGGCTGGCTTGCTGGCTGGCTGGAACAATGGCTGGCTGGCTGGCTGGGTCTGGCTGGCTGGGCCTTGCTGGCGGGGCCTGGCTGGGCCGGGTGGGCTGCGCTGGGCTGGGCTGGATTTGCCGGGCTGGCTGGGATGGGCTGGCTGGGCTGGGCTGGCTGGCCCGGGCTGGCTGGGCTGGCTGGGCTGGCTGGGCTGGCTGGGCTGGGCTGGGCTGGCTGGCCGGACCTGGCTGGGCCTGGCTGGCTGGGCCTGGCTGGGCCTGGCTGGGATGGGCCTGGCTGGACTGGGCTGGCTGGGCCGGGCTGGCTGGGCTGGGCTGGGCCTGGCTTGAAGGGCCTGGCTGGGTGTGGATTTCTGTGCCGGGCTGGGCTGGGCTGGCTGGGCCGGGCTTGCTGGGCCAGGCTGGGCCTGGCTGGGCTTGGCCTGGCTGGTCTGGTCTGGCTGGCTGGCTGGCTGTCACAATGGCTGGCTGGCTGGCTGGCTGGGCCTGGCTAGCTGGGCCCGGCTGGGCTGGGCCTGGCTGGGCCGGGCTGGCCGGTCCTGGTTGGGCACGGCCGGGCTGGGCTGGCCTGGCTGGGCCGGGCTGGCTGGGCTGGGCTGGCTTTGTTGGGCCGCGCTGGCAGGGCTGGCAGCGCTGGGCTGGGCCTGGCTGGCTGGGCCGAGTTGGGCCTGGCTGGGCCTGGATGGCCAGGCCTGGCTGGCTGGAACAATGGCTGGCTGGCTGTCACAATGGCTGGCTGGCTGTCACAATGGCTGGCTGGCTGGCTGGCTGGGCCTGGCTGGCTGAGCCTGGTTGGCGGGGCCTGGCTGGGCAGGGCCTGGCTGGCTGGGCTGGGCCCGCAGGGCCAGGCTGGCTGGGCAGGGCCTGGCTGGCTGGGCTGGGCCCGCAGGGCCAGGCTGACTGGGCTGGGCCTGGCTGGGCCAGGCTGGGCCGGGCTTGCTGGGTCGGGCTGGGCCTGGCAGGGCTTGGCCTGGCTGGGCTCGGCTGGCTGCCTGGATCAATGGCTGGCTGGCTGTCACAATGGCTGGCTGGCTGTCACAATGGCTGGCTGGCTGGCTGGCTGGCTGGCTGGCTGGCTGGCTGGCTGGCTGGCTGGCTGGGCCTGGATTGCTGGGCCCGGCTGGGCTGGGCCTGGCTAGGTCTGGCTGGGCCTGGCTGGCTGTCACAATGGCTGGCTGGCTGTCACAATGGCTGGCTGGCTGACTGGCTGGGCCCGGCTGGGCTGGGCCTGGCTGGGCCTGGCGGGGCCGGGCTGGTTGGGCCGGGCTGGTCCTGGCTGGGCTGGGCAGGACTGGCTGGGCTGGGCCTGGCTGGCTGGTCCTGGCTCGGCTGGGCCTGGCTTGGCCGGGCTGGCTGGGCTGGGCTGACTTGGCCGGGCTGGCTGGGCCTGGCTGGCTGGGCCCGGCTGGGCTGGGCCTTGCCGGGCAGGTCCTGGTTGGGCTGGCCTGGGCTGGCTGGGCCGAGTTGGGCCTGGATGGGCCTGGATGGCCAGGCCTGGCTGGCTGGAACAATGGCTGGCTGGCTGTCACAATGGCTGGCTGGCTGTCACAATGGCTGGCTGGCTGGGCCTGGCTGGCTGAGCCTGGCTGGCGGGGCCTGGCTGGGCTGGGCCTGGCTGGCTAGGCTGGGCCTGGCTGGGCCGGGCTGGGCCGGGCTTGCTGGGTCGGGCTGGGACTGGCAGGGCTTGGCCTGGCTGGGCTCGGCTGGCTGCCTGGAACAATGGCTGGCTGGCTTTCTGGGCACGGCTGGGCTGGGCCTGGCTAGGTCTGGCTGGGCCTGGCTGGCTGTCACAATGGCTGGCTGGCTGTCACAATGGCTGGCTGACTGGCTGGGCCAGGCTTGGCTGGGCCTTGCTGGTCCTGGCTGGCCGATCCTGGCTGGGCCTGGCTGGGCTGGGCCCGGCTGGGCTGGGCCTGGCAGGGCAGGGCAGGGCCTGGCTGGGCTGCGCTGGCTGGCTGGTCCTGGCTGGGCTGGTCCTTGCTGGTCCTGGCTGGCCGGTCCTGGCTGGGCCAGGCTGCCTTTGCCGGGCTGGTCCTGGCTGGCCGGTCCTGGCAGGGCAGGGCAGGGCCTAGCTGGGCTGGGCCTGGCTGGGCCTGGCTCGGCCGGATTGACTTGGTTGGGCCCGGCTGGGCCTGGCTGGCTGGGGCTAGCTGGGCTGGTTGGGGTGGGCTGGGCTGGATGGGCCGAGCAGGGCCTTTCTGGGCTGGCCTGGCTGGGCCGGATTGGCTTGGTTGGATGGCCAGGCCTGCCTGGCTGTCACAATGGCTGGTTGGCTGTCACAATGGCTGGCTGGCTGGCTGGGCCTGGCTGAGCCGGGCCTGGCTGGGCCTGGCTGAGCTGGGCCTGGCTGGCTGGGCTGGGCTCGCCGGGCCAGGCTGGCTGGTCCGGGCTGGCTGGGCTGGGCCTGGCTGGGCCTGGCGGGGCCGGGCTGGTTGGGCCTGGCTGGCGGGGCCTGGCTGGGCTGGGCCTGGCTGGCTGGGCTGGGCTTGCTGGGTCGGGCTGGCTGGGCCAGGCTAGCTGGGCTGGGCCTGGCTGGGCCTGGCTGGTCCGGATTGACTTGGTTGGGCCCGGCTGGGCCTGGCTGGCTGGGCCTGGCTGGGCTGGTTGGGGTGGGCTGGGCTGGATGGGCCGAGCAGGGCCTGGCTGGCCGGCCCTGGCTGGGCCTGGCCGGCCCTGGCTGTGCTGGCCTGGCTGGGCCGGATTGGCTTGGCTGTCACAATGGCTGGCTGGCTGTCACAATGGCTGGCTGGCTGGCTGGGCCTGGCTGGCTGAGCCTGGCTGGCGGGGCCTGGCTGAGCTGGGCCTGGCTGGCTGGGCTGGGCTCGCCGGGCCAGGCAGGCTGGGCCGGGCTGGCTGGGCTGGTCCTTGCTGGGTCTGGCGGGGCCGGGCTGGTTGTGCCGGGCTGGTCCTGTCTGGGCTGGGCCGGACTGGCTGGGCTGGGCCTGGCTGGCTGGGCCAGGCTCGGCTGGGCCTGGCTGGGCCGGGTTGGCTGGGCTGGGCTGGCTGGGCCCGGCTGGCTGGGCCCGGCTGGGCTGGGCCTGGCTGGGCCTGGCTGGCTGGGCCTGGCTGGCTGGCTGGCTGGCTGGCTGGCTGGCTGGCTGGGCCTTGCTGGGCCGGGTTGGGCTGGGCCTGGCTGGGCTGTGCTGGCTGGGCCGGACCGGCTGGGCTGGGTCCGGCTGGCTGGGCCTGGCTGGGGTGGGCCTGGTGGGCTGGCTGGCTGGCTGGCTGGAACAATGGCTGGCTGGCTGGCTGGCTGGCTGTCACAATGGCTGGCTGGCTGGCTGGGTCTGGCTTGCTGGGCCTTGCTGGCGGGGCCTGGCTGGGCCGGGTGGGCTGGGCTGGGCTGGGCTGGATTTGCCGGGCTGGCTGGGCTGGCTGGGCTGGGCTGGCTGGCCCGGGCTTGCTGGGCTGGCTGGGCTGGGCTGGCTGGTCTGGTCTGGCTGGCTGGCTGTCACAATGGCTGGCTGGCTGGCTGGCTGGCTGGGGCTGGCTGGGCCTGGCTGGGCCTGGCTGGCGGGGCCTGGCCGGGCAGGGCCTGGTTGGGCTGGCCTGGGCTGGCTGGGCCGAGTTGGGCCTGGATGGGCCTGGATGGCCAGGCCTGGCTGGTTGGAACAATGGCTGGCTGGCTGTCACAATGGCTGGCTGGCTGTCACAATGGCTGGCTGGCTGGCTGGGCCTGGCTGGCTGAGCCTGGCTGGCTGGGCTGGGCCCGCAGGGCCAGGCTGGCTGGGCCGGGCTGGCTGGGCTGGGCCTGGCTGGGCCGGGCTGGGCCGGGCTTGCTGGGTCGGGCTGGGCCTGGCAGAGCTTGGCCTGGCTGGGCTCGGCTGGCTGCCTGGAACAATGGCTATCTGGCTGTCACAATGGCTGTCTGGCTGTCACAATGGCTGGCTGGCTGGCTGGCTGGCTGGCTGGCTGGCTGGCTGGCTGGCTGGCTGGCTGGCTGGCTGGCTGGCTGGCTGGCTGGGCCTGGATTGCTGGGCCCGGCTGGGCTGGGCCTGGCTAGGTCTGGCTGGGCCTGGCTGGCTGTCACAATGGCTGGCTGGCTGTCACAATGACTGGCTGGCTGACTGGCTGGGCCTGGCTGGGCTGGGCCTGGCGGGGCCGGGCTGGTTGGGCCGGGCTGGTCCTGGCTGGGCTGGGCCGGACTGGCTGGGCTGGGCATGGCTGGCTGGACCTGGCTCGGCTGGGCCTGGCTGGGCTGGGCTGGCTGGGCTGGGCTGGCTTGGCCGGGCTGGCTGGGCCTGGCTGGCTGGGCCCGGCTGGGCCCGGCTGGCTGGGCCTGGCTGGCTGGCTGGCTGGCTGGGCTGGGCTGGGCTGGGCTGGCTGGCCGGACCTGGCTGGGCCTGGCTGGCTGGGCCTGGCTGGGCCTGGCTGGGATGGGCCTGGCTGGACTGGGCTGGCTGGGCCGGGCTGGCTGGGCTGGGCTGGGCCTGGCTGGAAGGGCCTGGCTGGGTGTGGATTTCTGTGCCGGGCTGGGCTGGGCTGGCTGGGCCGGGCTTGCTGGGCCAGGCTGGGCCTGGCTGGGCTTGGCCTGGCTGGTCTGGTCTGGCTGGCTGGCTGGCTGTCACAATGGCTGGCTGGCTGGCTGGCTGGCTGGGGCTGGCTGGGCCTGGCTGGGCCTGGCTGGCCGGGCCTGGCCGGGCAGGGCCTGGTTGGGCTGGCCTGGGCTGGCTGGGCCGAGTTGGGCCTGGATGGGCCTGGATGGCCAGGCCTGGCTGGTTGGAACAATGGCTGGCTGGCTGTCACAATGGCTGGCTGGCTGTCACAATGGCTGGCTGGCTGGCTGGGCCTGGCTGGCTGAGCCTGGCTGGCTGGGCTGGGCCCGCAGGGCCAGGCTGGCTGGGCCGGGCTGGCTGGGCTGGGCCTGGCTGGGCCGGGCTGGGCCGGGCTTGCTGGGTCGGGCTGGGCCTGGCAGGGCTTGGCCTGGCGGGGCTCGGCTGGCTGCCTGGAACAATGGCTATCTGGCTGTCACAATGGCTGTCTGGCTGTCACAATGGCTGGCTGGCTGGCTGGCTGGCTGGCTGGGTGGCTGGGTGGCTGGCTGGCTGGCTGGCTGGCTGGCTGGCTGGCTGGCTGGGCCTGGATTGCTGGGCCCGGCTGGGCTGGGCCTGGCTAGGTCTGGCTGGGCCTGGCTGGCTGTCACAATGGCTGGCTGGCTGACTGGCTGGGCCTGGCTGGGCTGGGCCTGGCGGGGCCGGGCTGGTTGGGCCGGGCTGGCTGGGCCGAGTTGGGCCTGGCTGGGCCTGGATGGCCAGGCCTGGCTGGCTGTCACAATGGCTGGCTGGCTGTCACAATGGCTGGCTGGCTGTCACAATGGCTGTCTGGCTGGCTGGCTGGGCCTGGCTGGCTGAGCCTGGTTGGCGGGGCCTGGCTGGGCAGGGCCTGGCTGGCTGGGCTGGGCCCGCAGGGCCAGGCTGGCTGGGCAGGGCCTGGCTGGCTGGACTGGGCCCGCAGGGCCAGGCTGGCTGGGCTGGGCCTGGCTGGGCCAGGCTGGGCCGGGCTTGCTGGGTCGGGCTGGGCCCGCAGGGCCAGGCTGGCTGGGCCGGGCTGGCTGGGCTGGGCCTGGCTGGGCTCGGCTGGCTGGCTGGAACAATGGCTATCTGGCTGTCACAATGGCTGTCTGGCTGTCACAATGGCTGGCTGGCTGGCTGGCTGGCTGGCTGGCTGGCTGGCTGGCTGGCTGGCTGGCTGGCTGGCTGGCTGGCTGGCTGGCTGGGCCTGGATTGCTGGGCCCGGCTGGGCTGGGCCTGGCTAGGTCTGGCTGGGCCTGGCTGGCTGTCACAATGGCTGGCTGGCTGTCACAATGACTGGCTGGCTGACTGGCTGGGCCTGGCTGGGCTGGGCCTGGCGGGGCCGGGCTGGTTGGGCCGGGCTGGTCCTGGCTGGGCTGGCTTGGCCGGGCCTGGCTGGGCCGGGCTGGCTGGGCTGGGCTGGCTTGGCCGGGCTGGCTGGGCCTGGCTGGCTGGGCCCGGCTGGGCTGGGCCTGGCTGGGCCCGGCTGGCTGGGCCTGGCTGGTCTGGTCTGGCTGGCTGGCTGGCTGTCACAATGGCTGGCTGGCTGGCTGGCTGGCTGGGGCTGGCTGGGCCTGGCTGGGCCTGGCTGGCCGGGCCTGGCCGGGCAGGGCCTGGTTGGGCTGGCCTGGGCTGGCTGGGCCGAGTTGGGCCTGGATGGGCCTGGATGGCCAGGCCTGGCTGGTTGGAACAATGGCTGGCTGGCTGTCACAATGACTGGCTGGCTGTCACAATGGCTGGCTGGCTGGCTGGGCCTGGCTGGCTGAGCCTGGCTGGCTGGGCTGGGCCCGCAGGGCCAGGCTGGCTGGGCCGGGCTGGCTGGGCTGGGCCTGGCTGGGCCGGGCTGGGCCGGGCTTGCTGGGTCGGGCTGGGTCTGGCAGGGCTTGGCCTGGCTGGGCTCGGCTGGCTGCCTGGAACAATGGCTATCTGGCTGTCACAATGGCTGTCTGGCTGTCACAATGGCTGGCTGGCTGGCTGGCTGGCTGGCTGGCTGGCTGGCTGGCTGGCTGGCTGGCTGGCTGGCTGGCTGGGCCTGGATTGCTGGGCCCGGCTGGGCTGGGCCTGGCTAGGTCTGGCTGGGCCTGGCTGGCTGTCACAATGGCTGGCTGGCTGTCACAATGACTGGCTGGCTGACTGGCTGGGCCTGGCTGGGCTGGGCCTGGCGGGGCCGGGCTGGTTGGGCCGGGCTGGTCCTGGCTGGGCTGGGCCGGACTGGCTGGGCTGGGCATGGCTGGCTGGACCTGGCTCGGCTGGGCCTGGCTGGGCCGGGCTGGCTGGGCTGGGCTGGCTTGGCCGGGCTGGCTGGGCCTGGCTGGCTGGGCCCGGCTGGGCTGGGCCTGGCTGGGCCCGGCTGGCTGGGCCTGGCTGGCTGGCTGGCTGGCTGGGCTGGGCTGGGCTGGGCTGGCTGGCCGGACCTGGCTGGGCCTGGCTGGCTGGGCCTGGCTGGGCCTGGCTGGGATGGGCCTGGCTGGACTGGGCTGGCTGGGCCGGGCTGGCTGGGCTGGGCTGGGCCTGGCTGGAAGGGCCTGGCTGGGTGTGGATTTCTGTGCCGGGCTGGGCTGGGCTGGCTGGGCCGGGCTTGCTGGGCCAGGCTAGCTGGGCCCGGCTGGGCTGGGCCTGGCTGGGCCAGGCTGGCCGGTCCTGGCTGGGCAGGGCCGGGCTGGCTATGCTGGGCTGGCTTTGTTGGGCCGCGCTGGCAGGGCTGGCAGCGCTGGGCTGGGCCTGGCTGGCTGGGCCGAGTTGGGCCTGGCTGGGCCTGGATGGCCAGGCCTGGCTGGCTGGAACAATGGCTGGCTGGCTGTCACAATGGCTGGCTGGCTGTCACAATGGCTGGCTGGCTGGCTGGCTGGGCCTGGCTGGCTGAGCCTGGTTGGCGGGGCCTGGCTGGCTGGGCTGGGCCCGCAGGGCCAGGCTGGCTGGGCAGGGCCTGGCTGGCTGGGCTGGGCCCGCAGGCCAGGCTGGCTGGGCTGGGCCTGGCTGGGCCAGGCTGGGCCGGGCTTGCTGGGCTCGGCTGGCTGCCTGGATCAATGGCTGGCTGGCTGTCACAATGGCTGGCTGGCTGTCACAATGGCTGGCTGGCTGGCTGGCTGGCTGGCTGGCTGGCTGGCTGGCTGGCTGGCTGGCTGGGCCTGGATTGCTGGGCCCGGCTGGGCTGGGCCTGGCTAGGTCTGGCTGGGCATGGCTGGCTGTCACAATGGCTGGCTGGCTGTCACAATGGCTGGCTGGCTGACTGGCTGGGCCCGGCTGGGCTGGGCCTGGCTGGGCCTGGCGAGGCCGGGCTGGTTGGGCCGGGCTGGTCCTGGCTGGGCTGGGCAGGACTGGCTGGGCTGGTCCTGGCTGGCTGGTCCTGGCTCGGCTGGGCCTGGCTTGGCCGTGCTGGCTGGGCTGGGCTGGCTTGGCCGGGCTGGCTGGGCCTGGCTGGCTGGGCCCGGCTGGGCTGGGCCTGGCCGGGCAGGTCCTGGTTGGGCTGGCCTGGGCTGGCTGGGCCGAGTTGGGCCTGGATGGGCCTGGATGGCCAGGCCTGGCTGGCTGGAACAATGGCTGGCTGGCTGTCACAATGGCTGGCTGGCTGTCACAATGGCTGGCTGGCTGGGCCTGGCTGGCTGAGCCTGGCTGGCGGGGCCTGGCTTGGCTGGGCCTGGCTGGCTAGGCTGGGCCTGGCTGGGCCGGGCTGGGCCGGGCTTGCTGGGTCGGGCTGGGCCTGGCATGGCTTGGCCTGGCTGGGCTCGGCTGGCTGCCTGGAACAATGGCTGGCTGGCTTTCTGGGCACGGCTGGGCTGGGCCTGGCTAGGTCTGGCTGGGCCTGGCTGGCTGTCACAATGGCTGGCTGGCTGTCACAATGGCTGGCTGGCTGTCACAATGGCTGGCTGACTGGCTGGGCCTGGCTGGGCTGGGCCTGGCTGGGCTGGGCCTGGCAGGGCAGGGCAGGGCCTGGCTGGGCCGGGCTGGCTGGCTGGTCCTGGCTGGGCTGGTCCTTGCTGGTCCTGGCTGGCCGGTCCTGGCTGGGCCGGGCTGCCTTTGCCGGGCTGGTCCTGGCTGGCCTGTCCTGGCAGGGCAGGGCAGGGCCTAGCTGGGCTGGGCCTGGCTGGGCCTGGCTCGGCCGGATTGACTTGGTTGGGCCCGGCTGGGCCTGGCTGGCTGGGGCTAGCTGGGCTGGTTGGGGTGGGCTGGGCTGGATGGGCCGAGCAGGGCCTTTCTGGGCTGGCCTGGCTGGGCCGGATTGGCTTGGTTGGATGGCCAGGCCTGCCTGGCTGTCACAATGGCTGGTTGGCTGTCACAATGGCTGGCTGGCTGGCTGGGCCTGGCTGGCTGAGCCTGGCTGGCTGGGCCTGGCTGAGCCGGGCCTGGCTGGGCCCGGCTGAGCTGGGCCTGGCTGGCTGGGCTGGGCTCGCCGGGCCAGGCTGGCTGGTCCGGGCTGGCTGGGCTGGGCCTGGCTGGGCCGGGCGGGGCCGGGCTGGTTGGGCCTGGCTGGGCCGGGCTTGCTGGGTCGGGCTGGGCCTGGCAGGGCTTGGCCTGGCTGGGCTCGGCTGGCTGGCTGGAACAATGGCTATCTGGCTGTCACAATGGCTGTCTGGCTGTCACAATGGCTGGCTGGCTGGCTGGCTGGCTGGCTGGCTGGCTGGCTGGCTGGCTGGCTGGCTGGCTGGCTGGCTGGGCCTGGATTGCTGGGCCCGGCTGGGCTGGGCCTGGCTAGGTCTGGCTGGGCTTGGCTGGCTGTCACAATGGCTGGCTGGCTGTCACAATGACTGGCTGGCTGACTGGCTGGGCCTGGCTGGGCTGGGCCTGGCGGGGCCGGGCTGGTTTGGCCGGGCTGGTCCTGGCTGGGCTGGCTTGGCCGGGCCTGGCTGGGCCGGGCTGGCTGGGCTGGGCTGGCTTGGCCGGGCTGGCTGGGCCTGGCTGGCTGGGCCCGGCTGGGCTGGGCCTGGCTGGGCCCGGCTGGCTGGGCCTGGCTGGTCTGGTCTGGCTGGCTGGCTGGCTGTCACAATGGCTGGCTGGCTGGCTGGCTGGCTGGGGCTGGCTGGGCCTGGCTGGGCCTGGCTGGCCGGGCCTGGCCGGGCAGGGCCTGGTTGGGCTGGCCTGGGCTGGCTGGGCCGAGTTGGGCCTGGATGGGCCTGGATGGCCAGGCCTGGCTGGTTGGAACAATGGCTGGCTGGCTGTCACAATGGCTGGCTGGCTGTCACAATGGCTGGCTGGCTGGCTGGCTGGCTGGGCCTGGCTGGCTGAGCCTGGCTGGCTGGGCTGGGCCCGCAGGGCCAGGCTGGCTGGGCCGGGCTGGCTGGGCTGGGCCTGGCTGGGCCGGGCTGGGCCGGGCTTGCTGGGTCGGGCTGGGTCTGGCAGGGCTTGGCCTGGCTGGGCTCGGCTGGCTGCCTGGAACAATGGCTATCTGGCTGTCACAATGGCTGTCTGGCTGTCACAATGGCTGGCTGGCTGGCTGGCTGGCTGGCTGGGCCTGGATTGCTGGGCCCGGCTGGGCTGGGCCTGGCTAGGTCTGGCTGGGCCTGGCTGGCTGTCACAATGGCTGGCTGGCTGTCACAATGACTGGCTGGCTGACTGGCTGGGCCTGGCTGGGCTGGGCCTGGCGGGGCCGGGCTGGTTGGGCCGGGCTGGTCCTGGCTGGGCTGGGCCGGACTGGCTGGGCTGGGCATGGCTGGCTGGACCTGGCTCGGCTGGGCCTGGCTGGGCCGGGCTGGCTGGGCTGGGCTGGCTTGGCCGGGCTGGCTGGGCCTGGCTGGCTGGCTGGCTGGCTGGGCTGGGCTGGGCTGGGCTGGCTGGCCGGACCTGGCTGGGCCTGGCTGGCTGGGCCTGGCTGGGCCTGGCTGGGATGGGCCTGGCTGGACTGGGCTGGCTGGGCCGGGCTGGCTGGGCTGGGCTGGGCCTGGCTGGAAGGGCCTGGCTGGGTGTGGATTTCTGTGCCGGGCTGGGCTGGGCTGGCTGGGCCGGGCTTGCTGGGCCAGGCTGGGCCTGGCTGGGCTTGGCCTGGCTGGTCTGGTCTGGCTGGCTGGCTGGCTGTCACAATGGCTGGCTGGCTGGCTGGCTGGGCCTGGCTAGCTGGGCCCGGCGGGGCTGGGCCTGGCTGGGCCAGGCTGGCCGGTCCTGGTTGGGCAGGGCCGGGCTGGCTATGCTGGGCTGGCTTTGTTGGGCCGCGCTGGCAGGGCTGGCAGCGCTGGGCTGGGCCCGGCTGGATGGGCCGAGTTGGGCCTGGATGGGCCTGGATGGCCAGGCCTGGCTGGCTGGAACAATGGCTGGCTGGCTGTCACAATGGCTGGCTGGCTGTCACAATGGCTGGCTGGCTGGCTGGCTGGGCCTGGCTGGCTGAGCCTGGTTGGCGGGGCCTGGCTGGGCAGGGCCTGGCTGGCTGGGCTGGGCCCGCAGGGCCAGGCTGGCTGGGCAGGGCCTGGCTGGCTGGGCTGGGCCCGCAGGCCAGGCTGGCTGGGCTGGGCCTGGCTGGGCCAGGCTGGGCCGGGCTTGCTGGGCTCGGCTGGCTGCCTGGATCAATGGCTGGCTGGCTGTCACAATGGCTGGCTGGCTGTCACAATGGCTGGCTGGCTGGCTGGCTGGCTGGCTGGCTGGCTGGCTGGCTGGCTGGCTGGGCCTGGATTGCTGGGCCCGGCTGGGCTGGGCCTGGCTAGGTCTGGCTGGGCATGGCTGGCTGTCACAATGGCTGGCTGGCTGTCACAATGGCTGGCTGGCTGACTGGCTGGGCCCGGCTGGGCTGGGCCTGGCTGGGCCTGGCTGGGCCGGGCTGGTTGGGCCGGGCTGGTCCTGGCTGGGCTGGGCAGGACTGGCTGGGCTGGTCCTGGCTGGCTGGTCCTGGCTCGGCTGGGCCTGGCTTGGCCGGGCTGGCTGGGCTGGGCTGGCTTGGCCGGGCTGGCTGGGCCTGGCTGGCTGGGCCCGGCTGGGCTGGGCCTGGCCGGGCAGGTCCTGGTTGGGCTGGCCTGGGCTGGCTGGGCCGAGTTGGGCCTGGATGGGCCTGGATGGCCAGGCCTGGCTGGCTGGAACAATGGCTGGCTGGCTGTCACAATGGCTGGCTGGCTGTCACAATGGCTGGCTGGCTGGGCCTGGCTGGCTGAGCCTGGCTGGCGGGGCCTGGCTTGGCTGGGCCTGGCTGGCTAGGCTGGGCCTGGCTGGGCCGGGCTGGGCCGGGCTCGCTGGGTCGGGCTGGGCCTGGCAGGGCTTGGCCTGGCTGGGCTCGGCTGGCTGCCTGGAACAATGGCTGGCTGGCTTTCTGGGCACGGCTGGGCTGGGCCTGGCTAGGTCTGGCTGGGCCTGGCTGGCTGTCACAATGGCTGGCTGGCTGTCACAATGGCTGGCTGACTGGCTGGGCCTGGCTGGGCTGGGCCTGGCTGGGCTGGGCCTGGCAGGGCAGGGCAGGGCCTGGCTGGGCCGGGCTGGCTGGCTGGTCCTGGCTGGGCTGGTCCTTGCTGGTCCTGGCTGGCCGGTCCTGACTGGGCCGGGCTGCCTTTGCCGGGCTGGTCCTGGCTGGCCGGTCCTGGCAGGGCAGGGCAGGGCCTAGCTGGGCTGGGCCTGGCTGGGCCTGGCTCGGCCGGATTGACTTGGTTGGGCCCGGCTGGGCCTGGCTGGCTGGGGCTAGCTGGGCTGGTTGGGGTGGGCTGGGCTGGATGGGCCGAGCAGGGCCTTTCTGGGCTGGCCTGGCTGGGCCGGATTGGCTTGGTTGGATGGCCAGGCCTGCCTGGCTGTCACAATGGCTGGTTGGCTGTCACAATGGCTGGCTGGCTGGCTGGGCCTGGCTGGCTGAGCCTGGCTGGCTGGGCCTGGCTGAGCCGGGCCTGGCTGGGCCTGGCTGAGCTGGGCCTGGCTGGCTGGGCTGGGCTCGCCGGGCCAGGCTGGCTGGTCCGGGCTGGCTGGGCTGGGCCTGGCTGGGCCGGGCGGGGCCGGGCTGGTTGGGCCTGGCTGGCGGGGCCTGGCTGGGCTGGGCCTGGCTGGCTGGGCTGGGCTTGCTGGGTCGGGCTGGCTGGGCCAGGCTAGCTGGGCTGGGCCTGGCTGGGCCTGGCTGGTCCGGATTGACTTGGTTGGGCCCGGCTGGGCCTGGCTGGCTGGGCCTGGCTGGGCTGGTTGGGGTGGGCTGGGCTGGATGGGCCGAGCAGGGCCTGGCTGGCCGGCCCTGGCTGGGCCTGGCCGGCCCTGGCTGTGCTGGCCTGGCTGGGCCGGATTGGCTTGGTTGGATGGCCAGGCCTGGCTGGCTGTCACAATGGCTGGCTGGCTGTCACAATGGCTGGCTGGCTGGCTGGGCCTGGCTGGCTGAGCCTGGCTGGCGGGGCCTGGCTGAGCCGGGCCTGGCTGGCTGGGCTGGGCTCGCCGGGCCAGGCTGGCTGGGCCGTGCTGGCTGGGCTGGTCCTGGCTGGGCCTGGCGGGGCCGGGCTGGTTGGGCCGGGCTGGTCCTGGCTGGGCTGGGCCGGACTGGCTGGGCTGGGCCTGGCTGGCTGGGCCAGGCTCGGCTGGGCCTGGCTGGGCCGGGTTGGCTGGGCTGGGCTGGCTGGCTGGCTGGCTGGCTGGCTGGGCTTTGCTGGGCCGGGTTGGGCTGGGCCTGGCTGGGCTGTGCTGGCTGGGCCGGACCGGCTGGGCTGGGTCCGGCTGGCTGGGCCTGGCTGGGGTGGGCCTGGTGGGCTGGCTGGCTGGCTGGCTGGAACAATGGCTGGCTGGCTGGCTGGCTGGCTGTCACAATGGCTGGCTGGCTGGCTGGGTCTGGCTTGCTGGGCCTTGCTGGCGGGGCATGGCTGGGCCGGGTGGGCTGGGCTGGGCTGGGCTGGATTTGCCGGGCTGGCTGGGCTGGCTGGGCTGGGCTGGCTGGCCCGGGCTTGCTGGGCTGGCTGGGCTGGGCTGGCTGGGCCGGGCTTGCTGGGACAGGCTGGGCCTGGATGGGCTTGGCCTGGCTGGTCTGGTCTGGCTGGCTGGCTGGCTGGCTGTCACAATGGCTGGCTGGCTGGCTGGCTGGCTGGCTGGCTGGCTGGCTGGCTGGGCCTGGCTGGGCCTGGCTGGCCAGGCCTGGCTGGGCCTGGCTGGCCAGGCCTGGCTGGTTGGAACAATGGCTGGCTGGCTGTCACAATGGCTGGCTGGCTGTCACAATGGCTGGCTGGCTGGCTGGCTGGGCCTGGCTGGCTGAGCCTGGTTGGCGGGGCCTGGCTGGGCAGGGCCTGGCTGGCTGGGCTGGGCCCGCAGGCCAGGCTGGCTGGGCTGGGCCTGGCTGGGCCAGGCTGGGCCGGGCTTGCTGGGCTCGGCTGGCTGCCTGGATCAATGGCTGGCTGTCTGTCACAATGGCTGGCTGGCTGTCACAATGGCTGGCTGGCTGGCTGGCTGGCTGGCTGGCTGGCTGGCTGGGCCTGGATTGCTGGGCCCGGCTGGGCTGGGCCTGGCTAGGTCTGGCTGGGCATGGCTGGCTGTCACAATGGCTGGCTGGCTGTCACAATGGCTGGCTGGCTGACTGGCTGGGCCCGGCTGGGCTGGGCCTGGCTGGGCCTGGCGAGGCCGGGCTGGTTGGGCCGGGCTGGTCCTGGCTGGGCTGGGCAGGACTGGCTGGGCTGGTCCTGGCTGGCTGGTCCTGGCTCGGCTGGGCCTGGCTTGGCCGGGCTGGCTGGGCTGGGCTGGCTTGGCCGGGCTGGCTGGGCCTGGCTGGCAGGGCCCGGCTGGGCTGGGCCTGGCCGGGCAGGTCCTGGTTGGGCTGGCCTGGGCTGGCTGGGCCGAGTTGGGCCTGGATGGGCCTGGATGGCCAGGCCTGGCTGGCTGGAACAATGGCTGGCTGGCTGTCACAATGGCTGGCTGGCTGTCACAATGGCTGGCTGGCTGGGCCTGGCTGGCTGAGCCTGGCTGGCGGGGCCTGGCTTGGCTGGGCCTGGCTGGCTAGGCTGGGCCTGGCTGGGCCGGGCTGGGCCGGGCTTGCTGGGTCGGGCTGGTCCTGGCAGGGCTTGGCCTGGCTGGGCTCGGCTGGCTGCCTGGAACAATGGCTGGCTGGCTTTCTGGGCACGGCTGGGCTGGGCCTGGCTAGGTCTGGCTGGGCCTGGCTGGCTGTCACAATGGCTGGCTGGCTGTCACAATGGCTGGCTGACTGGCTGGGCCTGGCTGGGCTGGGCCTGGCTGGGCTGGGCCTGGCAGGGCAGGGCAGGGCCTGGCTGGGCCGGGCTGGCTGGCTGGTCCTGGCTGGGCTGGTCCTTGCTGGTCCTGGCTGGCCGGTCCTGGCTGGGCCGGGCTGCCTTTGCCGGGCTGGTCCTGGCTGGCCGGTCCTGGCAGGGCAGGGCAGGGCCTAGCTGGGCTGGGCCTGGCTGGGCCTGGCTCGGCCGGATTGACTTGGTTGGGCCCGGCTGGGCCTGGCTGGCTGGGGCTAGCTGGGCTGGTTGGGGTGGGCTGGGCTGGATGGGCCGAGCAGGGCCTTTCTGGGCTGGCCTGGCTGGGCCGGATTGGCTTGGTTGGATGGCCAGGCCTGCCTGGCTGTCACAATGGCTGGTTGGCTGTCACAATGGCTGGCTGGCTGGCTGGGCCTGGCTGGCTGAGCCTGGCTGGCTGGGCCTGGCTGAGCCGGGCCTGGCTGGGCCTGGCTGAGCTGGGCCTGGCTGGCTGGGCTGGGCTCGCCGGGCCAGGCTGGCTGGTCCGGGCTGGCTGGGCTGGGCCTGGCTGGGCCGGGCGGGGCCGGGCTGGTTGGGCCTGGCTGGCGGGGCCTGGCTGGGCTGGGCCTGGCTGGCTGGGCTGGGCTTGCTGGGTCGGGCTGGCTGGGCCAGGCTAGCTGGGCTGGGCCTGGCTGGGCCTGGCTGGTCCGGATTGACTTGGTTGGGCCCGGCTGGTCCTGGCTGGCTGGGCCTGGCTGGGCTGGTTGGGGTGGGCTGGGCTGGATGGGCCGAGCAGGGCCTGGCTGGCCGGCCCTGGCTGGGCCTGGCCGGCCCTGGCTGTGCTGGCCTGGCTGGGCCGGATTGGCTTGGTTGGATGGCCAGGCCTGGCTGGCTGTCACAATGGCTGGCTGGCTGTCACAATGGCTGGCTGGCTGGCTGGGCCTGGCTGGCTGAGCCTGGCTGGCGGGGCCTGGCTGAGCCGGGCCTGGCTGGCTGGGCTGGGCTCGCCGGGCCAGGCTGGCTGGGCCGGGCTGGCTGGGCTGGTCCTGGCTGGGCCTGGCGGGGCCGGGCTGGTTGGGCCAGGCGGGGCCTGGCTGGGCTGGGCCGGACTGGCTGGGCTGGGCCTGGCTGGCTGGGCCAGGCTCGGCTGGGCCTGGCTGGGCCGGGTTGGCTGGGCTGGGCTGGCTGGCTGGCTGGCTGGCTGGCTGGGCTTTGCTGGGCCGGGTTGGGCTGGGCCTGGCTGGGCTGTGCTGGCTGGGCCGGACCGGCTGGGCTGGGTCCGGCTGGCTGGGCCTGGCTGGGGTGGGCCTGGTGGGCTGGCTGGCTGGCTGGCTGGAACAATGGCTGGCTGGCTGGCTGGCTGGCTGTCACAATGGCTGGCTGGCTGGCTGGGTCTGGCTTGCTGGGCCTTGCTGGCGGGGCATGGCTGGGCCGGGTGGGCTGGGCTGGGCTGGGCTGGATTTGCCGGGCTGGCTGGGCTGGCTGGGCTGGGCTGGCTGGCCCGGGCTTGCTGGGCTGGCTGGGCTGGGCTGCCTGGGCCGGGCTTGCTGGGACAGGCTGGGCCTGGCTGGGCTTGGCCTGGCTGGTCTGGTCTGGCTGGCTGGCTGGCTGGCTGTCACAATGGCTGGCTGGCTGGCTGGCTGGCTGGCTGGCTGGCTGGCTGGCTGGGCCTGGCTGGGCCTGGCTGGCCAGGCCTGGCTGGTTGGAACAATGGCTGGCTGGCTGTCACAATGGCTGGCTGGCTGTCACAATGGCTGGCTGGCTGGCTGGGCCTGGCTGGCTGAGCCTGCCTGGCTGGGCTGGGCCCGCAGGGCCAGGCTGGCTGGGCCGGGCTGGCTGGGTCGGGCTGGGCCTGGCAGGGCTTGGCCTGGCTGGGCTCGGCTGGCTGCCTGGAACAATGGCTGTCTGGCTGTCACAATGGCTGTCTGGCTGTCACAATGGCTGTCTGGCTGGCTGGCTGGCTGGCTGGCTGGGCCTGGATTGCTGGGCCCGGCTGGGCTGGGCCTGGCTAGGTCTGGCTGGGCCTGGCTGGCTGTCACAATGGCTGGCTGGCTGTCACAATGACTGGCTGGCTGACTGGCTGGGCCTGGCTGGGCTGGGCCTGGCGGGGCCGGGCTGGTTGGGCTGGGCCTGGCTGGGCCAGGCTGGGCCGGGCTTGCTGGGTCGGGCTGGGCCTGGCAGGGCTTGGCCTGGCTGGGCTCGGCTGGCTGCCTGGATCAATGGCTGGCTGGCTGTCACAATGGCTGGCTGGCTGTCACAATGGCTGGCTGGCTGGCTGGGCCTGGCTGGCTGAGCCTGGCTGGCTGGGCCTGGCTGAGCCGGGCCTGGCTGGGCCTGGCTGGCTGGGCTGGGCTCGCCGGGCCATGCTGGCTGGTCCGGGCTGGCTGGGCTGGGCCTGGCTGGGCCTGGCGGGGCCGGGCTGGTTGGGCCTGGCTGGCGGGGCCTGGCTGGGCTGGGCCTGGCTGGCTGGGCTGGGCTTGCTGGGTCGGGCTGGCTGGGCCAGGCTAGCTGGGCTGGGCCTGGCTGGGCCTGGCTGGTCCGGATTGACTTGGTTGGGCCCGGCTGGGCCTGGCTGGCTGGGCCTGGCTGGGCTGGTTGGGGTGGGCTGGGCTGGATGGGCCGAGCAGGGCCTGGCTGGCCGGCCCTGGCTGGGCCTGGCCGGCCCTGGCTGTGCTGGCCTGGCTGGGCCGAATTGGCTTGGTTGGATGGCCAGGCCTGGCTGGCTGTCACAATGGCTGGCTGGCTGTCACAATGGCTGGCTGGCTGGCTGGGCCTGGCTGGCTGAGCCTGGCTGGCGGGGCCTGGCTGAGCTGGGCCTGGCTGGCTGGGCTGGGCTCGCCGGGCCAGGCTGGCTGGGCCGGGCTGGCTGGGCTGGTCCTGGCTGGGCCTGGCGGGGCCGGGCTGGTTGGGCCGGGCTGGTCCTGGCTGGGCTGGGCCGGACTGGCTGGGCTGGGCCTGGCTGGCTGGGCCAGGCTCGGCTGGGCCTGGCTGGGCCGGGTTGGCTGGGCTGGGCTGGCTGGGCCCGGCTGGCTGGGCCCGGCTGGGCTGGGCCTGGCTGGGCCTGGCTGGCTGGGCCTGGCTGGCTGGCTGGCTGGCTGGCTGGGCTTTGCTGGGCCGGGTTGGGCTGGGCCTGGCTGGGCTGTGCTGGCTGGGCCGGACCGGCTGGGCTGGGTCCGGCTGGCTGGGCCTGGCTGGGGTGGGCCTGGTGGGCTGGCTGGCTGGCTGGCTGGAACAATGGCTGGCTGGCTGGCTGGCTGGCTGGCTGGCTGTCACAATGGCTGGCTGGCTGGCTGGGTCTGGCTTGCTGGGCCTTGCTGGCGGGGCATGGCTGGGCCGGGTGGGCTGGGCTGGGCTGGGCTGGATTTGCCGGGCTGGCTGGGCTGGCTGGGCTGGGCTGGCTGGCCCGGGCTTGCTGGGCTGGCTGGGCTGGGCTGGCTGGGCCGGGCTTGCTGGGACAGGCTGGGCCTGGCAGCGCTTGGCCTGGCTGGGCTCGGCTGGCTGCCTGGAACAATGGCTGTCTGGCTGTCACAATGGCTGTCTGGCTGTCACAATGGCTGTCTGGCTGGCTGTCTGGCTGGCTGGCTGGCTGGCTGGCTGGCTGGGCCTGGATTGCTGGGCCCGGCTGGGCTGGGCCTGGCTAGGTCTGGCTGGGCCTGGCTGGCTGTCACAATGGCTGGCTGGCTGTCACAATGACTGGCTGGCTGACTGGCTGGGCCTGGCTGGGCTGGGCCTGGCGGGGCCGGGCTGGTTGGGCTGGGCAGGACTGGCTGGGCTGGTCCTGGCTGGCTGGTCCTGGCTCGGCTGGTCCTGGCTGGGCCGGGCTGGCTGGGCTGGGCTGGCTTGGCTGGGCTGGCTTGGCCTGGCTGGGCTCGGCTGGCTGCCTGGAACAATGGCTGTCTGGCTGTCACAATGGCTGTCTGGCTGTCACAATGGCTGTCTGGCTGGCTGTCTGGCTGGCTGGCTGGCTGGCCGGCTGGGCCTGGATTGCTGGGCCCGGCTGGGCTGGGCCTGGCTAGGTCTGGCTGGGCCTGGCTGGCTGTCACAATGGCTGGCTGGCTGTCACAATGACTGGCTGGCTGACTGGCTGGGCCTGGCTGGGCTGGGCCTGGCGGGGCCGGGCTGGTTGGGCTGGGCAGGACTGGCTGGGCTGGGCCTGGCTGGCTGGTCCTGGCTCGGCTGGGCCTGGCTGGGCCGGGCTGGCTGGGCTGGGCTGGCTTGGCTGGGCTGGCTGGGCCTGGCTGGCTGGGCCTGGCTGGGCTGGGCCTGGCTGGGCCCGGCTGGCTGGGCCTGGCTGGCTGGCTGGCTGGCTGGGCCTTGCTGGGCCGGGTTGGGCTGGGCCTGGCTGGGCTGGGCTGGCTGGGCCGGACTGGCTGGGCCGGGCCCGGCTGGCTGGGCCTGGCTGGGGTGGGCCTGGTGGGCTGGCTGGCTGGAACAATGGCTGGCTTGCTGGCTGGCTGGAACAATGGCTGGCTGGCTGGCTGGGTCTGGCTGGCTGGGCCTTGCTGGCAGGGCCTGGCTGGGCCGGGTGGGCTGCGCTGGGCTGGGCTGGATTTGCCGGGCTGGCTGGGATGGGCTGGCTGGGCTGGGCTGGCTGGCCCGGGCTTGCTGGGCTTGCTGGGCTGCCTGGGCTGGGCTGGGCTGGGCTGGCTGGCCGGACCTGGCTGGGCCTGGCTGGCTGGGCCTGGCTGGAATGGGCCTGGCTGGACTGGCCGGGCTGGCCGGGCTGGCTGGGCTGGGCTGGGCCTGGCTGGAAGGGCCTGGCTGGGTGTGGATTTCTGTGCCGGGCTGGGCTGGGCTGGCTGGGCCGGGCTTGCTGGGCCAGGCTGGGCCTGGCTGGGCTTGGCCTGGCTGGTCTGGTCTGGCTGGCTGGCTGGCTGTCACAATGGCTGGCTCGCTGGCTGGGCCTGGCTGGCCGGTCCTGGTTGGGCAGGGCCGGGCTGGGCTGGCCTGGCTGGGCCGGGCTGGCTGAGCTGGGCTGGCTTTGTTGGGCCGCGCTGGCAGGGCTGGCAGGGCTGGGCTGGGCCAGGCTGGCTGGGCCGAGTTGGGCCTGGATGGGCCTGGATGGCCAGGCCTGGCTGGCTGTCACAATGGCTGGCTGGCTGTCACAATGGCTGGCTGGCTGTCACAATGGCTGGCTGGCTGGCTGGCTGGCTGAGCCTGGTTGACGGGGCCTGGCTGGGCAGGGCCTGGCTGGCTGGGCTGGGCCCGCAGGGCCAGGCTGGCTGGGCTGGGCTGGGCTGGGCTGGCTGGGCTGGGCTGGCTGGGCTGGGCCTGGCTGGGCCGGGCTGGGCCGGGCTTGCTGGGTCGGGCTGGGCCTGGCAGGGCTTGGCCTGGCTGGGCTCGGCTGGCTGCCTGGAACAATGGCTGGCTGGCTGTCACAATGGCTGGCTGGCTGTCACAATGGCTGGCTGGCTGTCACAATGGCTGGCTGGCTGACTGGCTGGCTGGCTGGGCCTCGATTGCTGGTCCCGGCTGGGCTGGGCCTGGCTAGGTCTGGCTGGGCCTGGCTCGTTGTCACAATGGCTGGCTGGCTGTCACAATGGCTGGCTGGCTGACTGGCTGGGCCTGGCTGGGCTGGGCCTGGCTGGGCCTGGCGGGGCCGGGCTGGTTGGGCCGGGCTGGGCCTGGCTGGGCTGGGCAGGACTGGCTGGGCTGGGCCTGGCTGGCTGGGCCTGGCTGGGCTGGGCCTGGCTGGGCCGGGCTGGCTGGGCTGGGCTGGCTTGGCCGGGCCGGCTGGGCCCGGCTGGCTGGGCCCGGCTGGGCTGGGCCTGGCTGGGCCTGGCTGGCCGGGCCTGGCCGGGCAGGGCCTGGTTGGGCTCGCCTGGGCTGGCTGGGCCGAGTTGGGCCTGGATGGGCCTGGATGGCCAGGCCTGGCTGGCTGGAACAATGGCTGGCTGGCTGTCACAATGGCTGGCTGGCTGTCACAATGGCTGGCTGGCTGGGCCTGGCTGGCTGAGCCTGGCTGGCGGGGCCTGGCTGGGCTGGGCCTGGCTGGCTAGGCTGGGCCTGGCTGGGCCGGGCTGGGCCGGGCTTGCTGGGTCGGGCTGGGCCTGGCAGGGCTTGGCCTGGCTGGGCTCGGCTGGCTGCCTGGAACAATGGCTGGCTGTCTGTCACAATGGCTGGCTGGCTGTCACAATGGCTGGCTGGCTGACTGGCTGGCTGGCTGGGCCTGGATTGCTGGGCCCGGCTGGGCTGGGCCTGGCTAGGTCTGGCTGGGCCTGGCTAGGTCTGGCTGGGCCTGGCTGGCTGTCACAATGGCTGGCTGGCTGTCACAATGGCTGGCTGGCTGACTGGCTGGGCCTGGCTGGGCTGGGCCTGGCTGGGCCTGGCGGGGTCGGGCTGGTTGGGCCGGTCCGGTCCTGGCTGGGCTGGGCCGGACTGGCTGGGCTGGGCCTGGCTGGCTGGGCCTGGCTCGGCTGGGCCTGGCTGGGCCGGGCTGGCTGGGCTGGGCTGGCTGGCTGGGTCTGGCTGGCTGGGCCTTGCTGGCAGGCATGGCTGGGCCGGGTGGGCTGGGCTGGGCTGGGCTGGATTTGCCGGGCTGGCTGGGCCGGCTGGGCTGGCTGGCCCGGGCTTGCTGGGCTGGCTGGGCTGGGCTGGCTGGCCGGACCTGGCTGGGCCCGGCTGGCTGGGCCTGGCTGGGCCTGGCTGGGATGGGCCTGGCTGGACTGGGCTGGCTGGGCCGGGCTGGCTGAGCTGGGCTGGGCCTGGCTGGAAGGGCCTGGCTGGGTGTGGATTTCTGTGCCGGGCTTGGCTGGGCTGGCTGGGCCGGGCTTGCTGGGCCAGGCTGGGCCTGGCTGGGCTTGGCCTGGCTGATCTGGTCTGGCTGGCTGGCTGGCTGTCACAATGGCTGGCTGGCTGGCTGGGCCTGGCTGGCTGGGCCCGGCTGGGATGGGCCTGGCTGGGCCTGGCTGGACGGTCCTGGTTGGGCAGGGCCAGGCTGGGCTGGGCTGGCTGGGCCGGGCTGGCTGGGCTGGGCTGGCTTTGTTGGGCCGCGCTGGCAGGGCTGGCAGGGCTGGGCTACCCAGCACAGCCAGCCCAGCACAGCACAACCAGCCAGGCCCAGCCAACCCGGCCCACCAAGCCCGGCCCAGCCAGCCTAGCCCAGCCCAGCCCAGCAATTGTGCCAGCCATCCAGCCATCGATTGTGCCAGCCAGCCCAGTCTTGCCGGCCAGGCACAGCCACCCCTGCCCTGCCTAGCCATGCCCTGCCCAGCCAGCCCAACCCACACAGCCCAACCAGCCCAGCCCAACCCAACCCAACCCGGCACAGCCAGCTCAGCTCAGCCCAGCCAGCCATGCCCAGCCAGCCCGGCCCAGCCATCCAGTCCCAGCCCAGCCGGGCCCAGCCAGGCCCAGCCAGCAAGGCCCAGCCCAACCAGCCAAGCACAGCCCAGCCCAGCCAGCCTGGCCCAGCCCAGCCAGCCCGGCCCAGCCTGCCGGGCCCAGCCCAGCCTGGCCCAGCCCGGCCCAGCCAGCAGGGCCCAGCCCAGCCAGCCCAGCCCAGCCAACCAGGCCTACCCAGCAAGGCCCAACCGAGCCCAACCAGCATAGCCCAGCGAGCCCAGCCTGCCCAGCCAAGTCAGCCCGGCCCAGCCAGCCCGGCCATCCCAGCCAGGACCAGCCAGCCCGGCCCACACAGCCCGGCCCAGCCAGCCCAGCCCTGCCCAGCAATTGTGCCAACCAGCCAGCCATTGTGCCATCCAGCCATTGTGCTAGCCATCCAGCCATCCATTGTGCCATCCAGCCCGGCCTAACCGGCCAGGCCCAGCCACCCCAGCCCTGCCCAGCCATGCCCAGCCCAGCCAGCCAGGCCCAGACAGCCCAGCCCAGCCCGGCCCGGCCCAGCCAGCCCGGCCATGCAGCCAGGCCCAGACAGCCCGGCCCACCCAACCCAGCCCAGCCAGCCCAGCCCAGCCCAGCAATTGTGCCAACCAGCCAGCCATTGTGCCATCCAGCCATTGTGCCAGCCATCTAGCCATCCATTGTGCCAGCCAGCCCAGCCTAGCCGGCCAGGCACAGCCACCCCAGCCCTGCCTAGCCATGCCCTGCCCGGCCAGCCCAGCCCACCCAGCCCAACCAGCCCAGCCCAACCCAACCCAACCCGGCCCAGCCAGCCCAGCCCAGCCAGCCATGCAAAGCCAGCCCGGCCCAGCCAGCCAGGCCCAGCCCAGCCGGGCCCAGCCATGCAGGCCCAGCCCAGCCTGCCCAGCCCAGCCCAGCCCAGCCAGCCAGGCCTACCGAGGCCAAGCCCAGCCAGGCCCAGCCAGGCCCAGCCAGCCAGGCCCAGCCCAGCCAGCCCGGCCCAGCCAGCCAGGCCCAGCCCAGCCGGGCCCAGCCAGGCCCAGCCAGCCCAGCCCAGCCCAGCCAGCCCGGCCCAGCACAGCCAGCCGGGCCCAGCCATGCAGGCCCAGCCCAGCCTGCCCAGCCCAGCCCAGCCCAGCCAGCCAGGCCTACCGAGGCCAAGCCCAGCCAGGCCCAGCCAGGCCCAGCCAGCCAGGCCCAGCCCAGCCAGCCCGGCCCAGCCAGCCAGGCCCAGCCCAGCCGGGCCCAGCCAGGCCCAGCCAGCCCAGCCCAGCCCAGCCAGCCCGGCCCAGCACAGCCAGCCCGGCCCAGCCAGCCAGGCCTACCCAGCCAAGCCCAGCCAGGCCCAGCCAGGCCCAGCCAGGCCCAGCCAGCCCGGCCCAGCCCAGCCAGCCCGGCCCAGCCCAGCCAGCCCGGCCCAGGCAGCCCGGCCCAGCCAGCCAGGACCAGCCCAGCCAGGACCAGCCAGGACCAGCCAGCCAGGACCATCCCAGCCAGCCCAGCCCAGCCATACAGGCCTACCCAGCCAGGCTCAGCCGGGCCCAAGCAGCCCAGCCCAGACTGGGCTGGCTGACTGGGCCTGGCTGGCTGTGCCAAGCTGGGCTGGGCCCGGCTTGCCGGGCCTCGATGGCTGGGCCTGGCTGGGCCGGGCTGGCTTGGCTGGGCTGGCTGAGCTGGGCTGGCTGGGCTGGGCCGGCTGGGCTGGGCTGGCTGGCACAATGGCTGGGCTGGGCTATGCTGACTGGGCTGGGTTGGGTTGGGCTGGGCGGTCTGGTCTGGTCTGGGCTGGTCTGGGCTGGGCTGGCTGGGCTGGGCTGGGCTGGTTGGGCCTGGCTGGCCGGGCATGGCTGGGCCTGGCTGGCTGAGCCTGGCTGGCTAGAACAATGGCTGGCTGGCTGTCACAATGGCTGGCTGGCTGGCCGGGCCTGGTTGGCTGAGCCTGGCTGGGCCTGGCTGGCAGGGCTGGGCTGGCTGGGCCGGGCTGTGTGGGCTGGCTGGCTGGCTGGCTGGCTGGGCTGGGCCTGGCTGGGCCGGGCTAGGCCTGGCTGGGCCAGGATAGCTGGGCCTGGCTGGGCTGGGATTGGCTGGGCCGGGCTGGGCTGGGCCGGACTGGCTGGATTGGGTCTAGCTGGGCTGGGCCAGGCTGGGCCTGGCTGACCGGGCCTGGCTGGCTGGAACAATGGCTGGCTGGTTGTCACAATGGCTGGCTGGTTGTCACAATGGCTGGCTGGCTGTCACAATGGCTGGCTGTGCCGGACTGGCTGGACTGGGTCAAGCTGGGCCGGACTGGCTGGGCCTGGATGGCTGGGCCTGGATGGCTGAGTTGGGCCGGGCTGGCTGGGCCGGGCTGGGCCTGGCCGGCCGGGCCTGGCTGGGCTGTGCTGGCTGGGCCGGACTGGCTGGGCTGGCCTGGCTGGCTGGCTGGGCCTGGCTGCCTGAGCCTGGCTGGCGGGGCCTGGCTGGGCTGGGCCTGGCTGTGCTGGGCTGGGCTCGCTGGGCCGGGTTGGCTGGGCGGGGCTGGCTGGGCCGGGTGGCTGGGCCTGGGTGGCTGGGGCTGGCTGGGCTGGTTGGGCTGGGCTGGGCTGGCCGGCTGGGCCGGGCCGGGCTGGGCTTGGCTGGGCCCGGCTGGAACAATGGCTGGCTAGAACAATGGCTGGCTGGCTTTCAAAATGGCTGGCTGGCTGGCTGGGCCTGGCTGGCTGGGCTGGGCTCGCTGGGTTCAGCTGGCTGGCTGGCTGGCTGTCACAATGGCTGGCTGTCTGTCACAATGGCTGGCTGTCTGTCACAATGGCTGACTGGCTGAGCCTGGCTGGCGGGGCCTGGCTGGGCTGGGCCTGGCTGGCTGGGCTGGGCTCGCTGGGCCGGGCTGGCTGGGCTGGCTGGCTGGCTGGCTGTCACAATGGCTAGCTGACTGTCTGGCTGGTCTGGGCTGGTCTGGGCTGGTCTGGTCTGGTCTGGGCTGGTTGGGCTGGGCTGGGCTGGGCTGGCTGGGCTGGGCTGGTTGGGCCTGGCTGGCCGGGTATGGCTGGGCCTGGCTGGCTGAGCCTGGCTGGCTGGAACAATGGCTGGCTGGCTGTCACAATGGCTGGCCGGCTGGCTGGCTGGGCCTGGCTGGCTGAGCCTGGTTGGCGGGGCCTGGCTGGGCAGGGCCTGGCTGGCTGGGCTGGGCTGGCTGGGCTGGGCTGGCTGGGCTGGGCCTGGCTGGGCCAGGCTGGGCCGGGCTTGCTGGGTCGGGCTGGGCCTGGCAGGGCTTGGCCTGGCTGGGCTCGGCTGCCTGCCTGGAACAATGGCTGGCTGGCTGTCACAATGGCTTGCTGGCTGTCACAATGGCTGGCTGGCTGTCACAATGGCTGGCTGGCTGACTGGCTGGCTGGCTGGGCCTGGATTGCTGGGCCCGGCTGGGCTGGGCCTGGCTAGGTCTGGCTGGGCCTGGCTGGCTGTCACAATGGCTGGCTGGCTGTCACAATGGCTGGCTGGCTGACTGGCTGGGCCTGGCTGGGCTGGGCCTGGCTGGGCCTGGCGGGGCCAGGCTGGTTGGGCCGGGCTGGTCCTGGCTGGGCTGGGCAGGACTGGCTGGGCTGGGCCTGGCTTTCTGGGCCAGGCTCGGCTGGGCCTGGCTGGGCTGGGCTGGCTGGGCTGGGCTGGCTTGACCGGGCTGGCTGGGCCTGGCTGTCTGGGCCTGGCTGGCCGGGCCTGGCCGGGCAGAGCCTGGTTGGGCTGGCCTGGGCCTGGATGGCCAGGCCTGGCTGGCTGGAACAATGGCTGGCTGGCTGTCACAATGGCTGGCTGGCTGTCACAATGGCTGGCTGGCTGAGCCTGGCTGGCGGGGCCTGGCTGGGCTGGGCCTGGCTGGCTAGGCTGGACCTGGCTGGGCCGGGCTGGGCATGGCAGGGCTTGGCCTGGCTGGGCTCGGCTGGCTGCCTGGAACAATGGCTGGCTGTCTGTCACAATGGCTGGCTGGCTGTCACAATGGCTGGCTGGCTGACTGGCTGGCTGGCTGGGCCTGGATTGCTGGGCCCGGCTGGGCTGGGCCTGGCTAGGTCTGGCTGGGCCTGGCTGGCTGTCACAATGGCTGGCTGGCTGTCACAATGGCTGGCTGGCTGACTGGCTGGTCCTGGCTGGGCTGGGCCTGGCTGGGCCTGGCGGGGTCGGGCTGGTTGGGCCGGGCTGGTCCTGGCTGGGCTGGTCCGGACTGGCTGGGCTGGGCCTGGCTGGCTGGGCCTGGCTCGGCTGGGCCTGGCTGGGCCGGGCTGGCTGGGCTGGGCTGGCTGGCTGGCTGGAACAATGGCTGGCTGGCTGGGTCTGGCTGGCTGGGCCTTGCTGGCGGGCCTGGCTGGGCTGGGTGGGCTGGGCTGGGCTGGGCTGGATTTGCCGGGCTGGCTGGGCTGGCTGGGCTGGCTGGCCCGGGCTTGCTGGGCTGGCTGGGCTGGGCTGGCTGGCCGGCCCTGGCTGGGCCTGGCTGGCTGGGCCTGGCTGGGCCTGGCTGGGATGGGCCTGGCTGGACTGGGCTGGCTGGGCCGGGCTGGCTGAGCTGGGCTCGGCCTGGCTGGAAGGGCCTGGCTGGGTGTGGATTTCTGTGCCGGGCTTGGCTGGGCTGGCTGGGCCGGGCTTGCTGGGCCAGGCTGGGCCTGGCTGGGCTTGGCCTGGCTGGTCGGGTCTGGCTGGCTGGCTGGCTGTCACAATGGCTGGCTGGCTGGCTGGGCCTGGCTGGCAGGGCCCGGCTGGGATGGGCCTGGCTGGGCCTGGCTGGCCGGTCCTGGTTGGGCAGGGCCGGGCTGGGCTGGGCTGGCTGGGCCGGGCTGGCTGGGCTGGGCTGGCTTTGTTGGGCCGCGCTGGCAGGGCTGGCAGGGCTGGGCTGGGCCTGGCTGGCTGGGTCCGGCTGGGCTGGGCCTAGCTGGGCCCAGCCAGGCCCAGCCAGCCCTACCCAGCACAGCCAGCCCAGCACAGCACAACCAGCCAGGCTCAGCCAACCCGGCCCACCAAGCCCGGCCCAGCCAGCCCAGCCCAGCCCAGCAATTGTGCCAGCCATCCAGCCATCGATTGTGCCAGCCAGCCCAGCCTTGCCGGCCAGGCACAGCCACCCCTGCCCTGCCTAGCCATGCCCTGCCCAGCCAGCCCAGCCCACCCAGCCCAACCAGCCCAGCCCAACCCAACCCAACCCGGCACAGCCAGCTCAGCCCAGCCAGCCATGCCCAGCCAGCCCGGCCCAGCCATCCAGTCCCAGCCCAGCCGGGCCCAGCCAGGCCCAGCCAGCCAGGCCCAGCCCAACCAGCCAAGCACAGCCCAGCCCAGCCAGCCGGGCCTACCGAGGCCAAGCCCAGCCAGGCCCAGCCAGCCTGGCCCAGCCCAGCCAGCCCGGCCCAGCCTGCCGGGCCCAGCCCAGCCGGGCCCAGCCAGGCCCAGCCAGCCGGGCCCAGCCCAGCCAGCCCAGCCCAGCCAACCAGGCCTACCCAGCAAGGCCCAACCGAGCCCAACCAGAACAGCCCAGCCAGCCCAGCCAGCCCAACCAAGCCAGCCCGGCCCAGCTAGCCCGGCCATCCCAGCCAGGCCCAGCCAGCCCGGCCCACACAGCCCGGCCCAGCCAGCCCAGCCCTGCCCAGCAATTGTGCCAACCAGCCAGTCATTGTGCTAGCCATCCAGCCATCCATTGTGCCATCCAGCCCGGCCTAACCGGCCAGGCCCAGCCACCCCAGCCCTGCCCAGCCATGCCCAGCCCAGCCAGCCCGGCCCAGACAGCCCAACCCAGCCCGGCCCGGCCCAGACAGCCCGGCCATACAGTCAGGCCCAGCCAGCCCGGCCCACCCAACCCAGCCCAGCCAGCCCAGCCCAGCAATTGTGCCAACCGCCAGCCATTGTGCCATCCAGCCATTGTGCCAGCCATCTAGCCATCCATTGTGCCAGCCAGCCCAGCCTAGCCGGCCAGGCACAGCCACCCCAGCCCTGCCTAGCCATGCCCTGCCCGGCCAGCCCAGCCCACCCAGCCCAACCAGCCCAGCCCAACCCAACCCAACCCGGCACAGCCAGCCCAGCCCAGCCAGCCATGCAAAGCCAGCCCAGCCCAGCCAGCCCGGCCCAGCCCAGCCGGGCCCAGCCATGCAGGCCCAGCCCAGCCAGCCCAGCCCAGCCCAGCCAGCCAGGCCTACCGAGGCCAAGCCCAGCCCAGCCAGCCCTGCCCAGCCCAGCCGGGCCCAGCCAGGCCCAGCCAGCCCGGCCCAGCCAGCCAGGCCCCGCCCAGCCAGGCCCAGCCAGGCCCAGCCCGGCCCAGCCAGGCCTACCCAGCCAAGCCCAGCCAGGCCCAGCCAGGCCCAGCCAGGCCCAGCCAGGCCCAGCCAGCCAGGCCCAGCCCAGCCAGCCCGGCCCAGCCAGCCAGGACCAGCCCAGCCAGGACCAGCCAGGACCAGCCAGCCAGGACCATCCCAGCCAGCCCAGCCCAGCCAGACAGGCCTACCCAGCCAGGCTCAGCCGGGCCCAAGCAGCCCAGCCCAGACTGGGCTGGCTGACCGGGCCTGGCTGGCTGTGCCGGGCTGGGCTGGGCCTGGCTTGCCGGGCCTCGATGGCTGGGCCTGGCTGGGCCGGGCTGGCTTGGCTGGGCTGGCTGAGCTGGGCTGGCTGGGCTGGGCCGGCTGGGCTGGGCTGGCTGGCACAATGGCTGGGCTGGGCTATGCTGACTGGGCTGGGTTGGGTTGGGTTGGGCTGGGCGGTCTGGTCTGGTCTGGGCTGGTCTGGGCTGGGCTGGCTGGGCTGGGCTGGGCTGGTTGGGCCTGGCTGGCCGGGCATGGCTGGGCCTGGCTGGCTGAGCCTGGCTGGCTAGAACAATGGCTGGCTGGCTGTCACAATGGCTGGCTGGCTGGCCGGGCCTGGCTGGCTGAGCCTGGCTGGCGGGGCCTGGCTGGGCTGGGCCTGGCTGGCAGGGCTGGGCTGGCTGGGCCGGGCTGTGTGGGCTGGCTGGCTGGCTGGCTGGCTGGGCTGGGCCGTCTGGGCCGGGCTAGGCCTGGCTGGGCCAGGATAGCTGGGCCTGGCTGGGCTGGGATTGGCTGGGCTGGGCCGGGCTGGGCCGGACTGGCTGGATTGGGTCTAGCTGGGTTGGGCCAGGCTGGGCCTGGCTGACCGGGCCTGGCTGGCTGGAACAATGGCTGGCTGGTTGTCACAATGGCTGGCTGGCTGTCACAATGGCTGGCTGGCTGGGTCCAGCTGGGCTGGGCTGGCTGTGCCGGACTGGCTGGACTGGGTCAAGCTGGGCCGGACTGGCTGGGCCTGGATGGCTGGGCCTGGATGGCTGAGTTGGGCCGGGCTGGCTGGGCCGGGCTGGGCCTGGCCGGCCGGGCCTGGCTGGCCGGGCCTGGCTGGGCTGTGCTGGCTGGGCCGGACTGGCTGGGCTGGCCTGGCTGGCTGGCTGGGCCTGGCTGCCTGAGCCTGGCTGGCGGGGCCTGGCTGGGCTGGGCCTGGCTGTGCTGGGCTGGGCTCGCTGGGCCGGGTTGGCTGGGCGGGGCTGGCTGGGCCGGGTTGGCTGGGCCTGGGTGGCTGGGGCTGGCTGGGCTGGTTGGGCTGGGCTGGGCCGGCTGGGCCGGGCTTGCCGGGCCGGGCTGGGCTTGGCTGGACCCGGCTGGCCAGGCCTGGCTGGCTGGAACAATGGCTGGCTAGAACAATGGCTGGCTGGCTTTCAAAATGGCTGGCTGGCTGGCTGGGCCTGGCTGGCTGGGCTGGGCTCGCTGGGTTCAGCTGGCTGGCTGGCTGGCTGTCACAATGGCTGGCTGGCTGTCACAATGGCTGGCTGTCTGTCACAATGGCTGACTGTCTGGCTGGTCTGGTCTGGTCTGGGCTGGGCTGGTTGGGCTGGGCTGGTTGGGCCTGGCTGGCCGGGCATGGCTGGGCCTGGCTGGCTGAGCCTGGCTGGCTGGAACAATGGCTGGCTGGCTGTCACAATGGCTGGCTGGCTAGCCGGGACTGGCTGGCTGAGCCTGGCTGGCGGGGCCTGGCTGGGCTGGGCCTGGCTGGCTGGCTGGCTGGCTGGCTAGGCTGGGCTGGCTGGGCCGGGCCGGGCTGGGCCGGACTGGCTGGGCCTGGATGGCTGGGCCTGGATGGCTGAGCTGGGCTGGGCCTGGCTGGGCCGGGCTGGGCCTGGCTGGCCGGGCCTGGCTGGCCGGGCCTGGCTGGGCTGTGCTGGCTGGGCCGGACTGGCTGGGCTGGGCCTGGCTAGGCCGGGCTGGCTGGGCTGGGGCTGGCTGGGCTGGGCCTGGCTGGGCCGGGCTGGCTGGGCTGGGCTGGCTGGACCGGACTGGTTGGGCCTGGCTGGCTGGGCTGGCTGGCTGGGGTGGGCTGGGCTGGGCTGGCGGGGCATGGCTGGGCTGGGCTTGGATGGGGTGGGCTCGCTGGGCCGGGCTGGCTGGCTGGCTGGGCCTGGCTGCCTGAGCCTGGCTGCCTGAGCCTGGCTGGCAGGGCCTGGCTGGGCTGGGCCTGGCTGTGCTGTGCTGGGCTCGCTGGGCCGGGTTGGCTGGGCGGGGCTGGCGGGGCCGGGTTGGCTGGGCCTGGGTGGCTGGGGCTGGCTGGGCTGGTTGGGCTTGGCTGGGCTGGCTGGCTGGGCCGGGCTGGCTGGGCCGGGCTGGCCGGGCCGGGCTGGGCTTGGCTGGGCCTGGCTGGCCGGGCCTGGCTGGCTGGAACAATGGCTGGATAGAACAATGGCTGGCTGGCTGTCAAAATGGCTGGCTGGCTGGCTGGCTGGGCCTGGCTGGCTGGGCTGGGCTCGCTGGGCTCAGCTGGCTGGCTGGCTGGCTGTCACAATGGCTGTCTGGCTGTCACAATGGCTGGCTGGCTGTTACAATGGCTGACTGGCAGAGCCTGGCTGGCGGAGCCTGGCTGGGCTGGGCCCGGCTGGCTGGGCTGGGCTCGCTGGGCCGGGCTGGCTGGGCTGGGCTGGGCTGGGCTGGGCTGGGCTGGGCTGGCTGGGCTGGTCTGGTCTGGTCTGGTCTGGGCTGGGCTGGCTAGGCTGGCTGAGCCGGGCTGGCCGGGCTGGTCTGGGCTGGGCTGGGCTGGGCTGGTTGGGCTGGGCTGGTTGGGCTGGGCTGGGCTGGGCTGGGCTGGCTGGGCTGGGCTGGGCTGGTTGGGCCTGGCTGGCCGGGCATGGCTGGGCCTGGCTGGCTGAGCCTGGCTGGCTGGAACAATGGCTGGCTGGCTGTCACAATGGCTGGCTGGCTGGCCGGGCCTGGCTGGCTGAGCCTGGCTGGCGGGGCCTGGCTGGGCTGGGCCTGGCTGGCAGGGCTGGGCTCGCTGGGCCGGGCTGTGTGGGCTGGCTGGCTGGCTGGCTGGCTGGCTGGCTGGCTGGCTGGGCTGGTCTGGCTGGGCCGGGCTAGGCCTGGCTGGGCCAGGATAGCTGGGCCTGGCTGGGCTGGGATTGGCTGGGCCGGGCCGTGCTGGGCCGGACTGGCTGGATTGGGTCTAGCTGGGCTGGGCCAGGCTGGGCCTGGCTGGCCGGGCCTGGCTGGCTGGAACAATGGCTGGCTGGTTGTCACAATGGCTGGCTGGCTGTCACAATGGCTGGCTGGCTGGGCCCGGCTGGGCTGGGCTGGCTGTGCCGGACTGGCTGGACTGGGTCAAGCTGGGCCGGACTGGCTGGGCCTGGATGGCTGGGCCTGGATGGCTGAGCTGGGCCGGGCTGGCTGGGCCGGGCTGGGCCTGGCTGGCTGGAACAATGCCTGGCTGGCTGTCACAATGGCTGGCTGGCTGTCACAATGGCTGGCTGGCTGACTGGCTGGCTGGCTGGGCCCGGCTGTGCTGGGCCTGGCTGGGCTGTGCTGGGCTGGGCTCACTGGGCCGGATTGGCTGGGCGGGGCTGGCTGGTCTGGACCTGGCTGGGCAAGGTTGGCTGGGCCTGGCTGGCTGGGGCTGGCTGGGCTGGTTGGGCTGGGTTGGGCTGGCTGGCTGGCTGGGCTGGGCTGGGCTGGCTGGGCCGGGCTGGCCGGGCCGGGCTGGGCTTGGCTGGGCCTGGCTGGCCGAACCTGGCTGGCTGGAACAATGGCTGGCTGGAACAATGGCTGGCTGGCTGTCACAATGGCTGGCTGGCTGTCACAATGGCTGGCTGGCTGGCTGGCTGGGCTGGGCTCGCTGGGCTCGGCTGGCTGGCTGGCTGGCTGTCACAATGGCTGGCTGGCTGTCACAATGGCTGGCTGGCTGTCACAATGGCTGAATGGCTGAGCCTGGCTGGCGGGGCCTGGCCGGGCCGGGCCTGGCTGGCTGGGCTGGGCTGGGCTGGTTGGGCTGGGCTGGGCTGGCCGGCTGGGCTGGGCCGGCTGGGCCGGGCTGGCCGGGCCGGGCTGGGCTTGGCTGGGCCCGGCTGGCCAGGCCTGGCTGGCTGGAACAATGGCTGGCTAAAACAATGGCTGGCTGGCTTTCAAAATGGCTGGCTGGCTGGCTGGGCCTGGCTGGCTGGGCTGGGCTCGCTGGGTTCAGCTGGCTGGCTGGCTGGCTGTCACAATGGCTGGCTGGCTGTCACAATGGATGGCTGTCTGTCACAATGGCTGACTGTCTGGCTGGTCTGGTCTGGGCTGGGCTGGTCTGGGCTGGTTGGGCTGGGCTGGTTGGGCCTGGCTGGCCGGGCATGGCTGGGCCTGGCTGGCTGAGCCTGGCTGGCTGGAACAATGGCTGGCTGGCTGTCACAATGGCTGGCTGGCTAGCCGGGACTGGCTGGCTGAGCCTGGCTGGCGGGGCCTGGCTAGGCTGGGCCTGGCTGGCTGGCTGGCTGGCTGGCTAGGCTGGGCTGGCTGGGCCGGGCCGGGCTGGGCCGGACTGGCTGGGCCTGGATGACTGGGCCTGGATGGTTGAGCTGGGCTGGGCTGGCTGGGCCGGGCTGGGCCTGGCTGGCCGGGCCTGGCTGGGCTGTGCTGGCTGGGCCGGACTGGCTGGGCTGGGCCTGGCTGGCTGGGGCTGGCTGGGCTGGGCCTGGCTGGGCCGGGCTGGCTGGGCTGGGCTGGCTGGACCGGACTGGTTGGGCCTGGCTGGCTGGGCTGGCTGGCTGGGGTGGGCTTGGCTGGGCTGGCGGGGCATGGCTGGGCTGGGCTTGGATGGGGTGGGCTCGCTGGGCCGGGCTGGCTGGCTGGCTGGGCCTGGCTGCCTGAGCCTGGCTGCCTGAGCCTGGCTGGCGGGGCCTGGCTGGGCTGGGCCTGGCTGTGCTGGGCTGGGCTCGCTGGGCCGGTTTGGCTGGGCGGGGCTGGCTGGGCCGGGTTGGCTGGGCCTGGGTGGCTGGGGCAGGCTGGGCTGGTTGGGCTTGGCTGGGCTGGCTGGCTGGGCCGGGCTGGCTGGGCCGGGCTGGCCGGGCCGGGCTGGGCTTGGCTGGGCCTGGCTGGCCGGGCCTGGCTGGCTGGAACAATGGCTGGATAGAACAATGGCTGGCTGGCTGTCAAAATGGCTGGCTGGCTGGCTGGCTGGGCCTGGCTGGCTGGGCTGCCCTCGCTGGGCTCAGCTGGCTGGCTGGCTGGCTGTCACAATGGCTGGCTGGCTGTCACAATGGCTGGCTGGCTGTCACAATGGCTGACTGGCAGAGCCTGGCTGGCGGAGCTGGGTTCAGCTGGCTGGCTGGCTGTCACAATGGCTGGCTGGCTGGCTGTCACAATGGCTGGCTGTCTGTCACAATGGCTGACTGTCTGGCTGGTCTGGTCTGGTCTGGTCTGGTCTGGGCTGGGCTGGTTGGGCTGGGCTGGTTGGGCCTCGCTGGCCGGGCATGGCTGGGCCTGGCTGGCTGAGCCTGGCTGGCTGGAAAAAATGGCTGGCTGGCTGTCACAATGGCTGGCTGGCTAGCCGGGACTGGCTGGCTGAGCCTGGCTGGCGGGGCCTGGCTGGGCTGGGCCTGGCTGGCTGGCTGGCTGGCTGGCTGGCTGGCTGGCTAGGCTGGGCTGGCTGGGCCGGGCCGGGCTGGGCCGGACTGGCTGGGCCTGGATGGCTGGGCCTGGATGGCTGAGCTGGGCTGGGCTGGCTGTGCTGGGCTGGGCCTGGCTGGCCGGGCCTGGCTGGCCGGGCCTGGCTGGGCTGTGCTGGCTGGGCCGGACTGGCTGGGCGGGGGCCTGGCTGGCTGGGGCTGGCTGGGCTGGGCCCGGCTGAGCCGGGCTGGCTGGGCTGGGCTGGCTGGACCGGACTGGTTGGGCCTGGCTGGCTGGGCTGGCTGGCTGGGGTGGGCTGGGCTGGGCTGGCGGGGCATGGCTGGGCTGGGCTTGGATGGGGTGGGCTGGCTGGGCCGGGCTGGCTGGCTGGCTGGGCCTGGCTGCCTGAGCCTGGCTGCCTGAACCTGGCTGGTGGGGCCTGGCTGGGCTGGGCCTGGCTGTGCTGGGCTGGGCTCGCTGGGCCGGGTTGGCTGGGCGGGGCTGGCTGGGCCGGGTTGGCTGGGCCTGGGTGGCTGGGGCTGGCTGGGCTGGTTGGGCTTGGCTGGGCTGGCTGGCTGGGCCGGGCTGGCTGGGCCGGGCTGGCCGGGCCGGGCTGGGCTTGGCTGGGCCTGGCTGGCCGGGCCTGGCTGGCTGGAACAATGGCTGGATAGAACAATGGCTGGCTGGCTGTCAAAATGGCTGGCTGGCTGGCTGGCTGGGCCTGGCTGGCTGGGCTGGGCTCGCTGGGCTCAGCTGGCTGGCTGGCTGGCTGTCACAATGGCTGGCTGGCTGTCACAATGGCTGGCTGGCTGTCACAATGGCTGACTGGCAGAGCCTGGCTGGCGGAGCCTGGCTGGGCTGGGCCTGGCTGGCTGGGCTGGGCTCGCTGGGCCGGGCTGGCTGGGCTGGGCTGGGCTGGGCTGGCTAGGCTGGCTGAGCCGGGCTGGCCGGGCTGGTCTGGTCTGGGCTGGTCTGGTCTGGGCTGGGCTGGTTGGTCTGGGCTGGGCTGGGCTGGGCTGGCTGGGCTGGGCTGGGCTGGTTGGGCCTGGCTGGCCGGGCATGGCTGGGCCTGGCTGGCTGAGCCTGGCTGGCTGGAACAATGGCTGGCTGGCTGTCACAATGGCTGGCTGGCTGGCCGGGCCTGGCTGGCTGAGCCTGGCTGGCGGGGCCTGGCTGGGCTGGGCCTGGCTGGCAGGGCTGGGCTCGCTGGGCCGGGCTGTGTGGGCTGGCTGGCTGGCTGGCTGGCTGGCTGGGCTGGGCTGGCTGGGCCGGGCTAGGCCTGGCTGGGCCAGGATAGCTGGGCCTGGCTGGGCTGGGATTGGCTGGGCCGGGCCGTGCTGGGCCGGACTGGCTGGATTGGGTCTAGCTGGGCTGGGCCAGGCTGGGCCTGGCTGGCCGGGCCTGGCTGGCTGGAACAATGGCTGGCTGGTTGTCACAATGGCTGGCTGGCTGTCACAATGGCTGGCTGGCTGGGCCCGGCTGGGCTGGGCTGGCTGTGCCGGACTGGCTGGACTGGGTCAAGCTGGGCCGGACTGGCTGGGCCTGGATGGCTGGGCCTGGATGGCTGAGCTGGGCCGGGCTGGCTGGGCCGGGCTGGGCCTGGCTGGCTGGAACAATGGCTGGCTGGCTGTCACAATGGCTGGCTGGCTGTCACAATGGCTGGCTGGCTGACTGGCTGGCTGGCTGGGCCCGGCTGTGCTGGGCCTGGCTGGGCTGTGCTGGGCTGGGCTCACTGGGCCGGGTTGGCTGGGCGGGGCTGGCTGGGCTGGACCTGGCTGGGCAAGGTTGGCTGGGCCTGGCTGGCTGGGGCTGGCTGGGCTGGTTGGGCTGGGTTGGGCTGGCTGGCTGGCTGGGCTGGGCTGGGCTGGCTGGGCCGGGCTGGCCGGGCCGGGCTGGGCTTGGCTGGGCCTGGCTGGCCGAACCTGGCTGGCTGGAACAATGACTGGCTGGAACAATGGCTGGCTGGCTGTCACAATGGCTGGCTGGCTGTCACAATGGCTGGCTGGCTGGCTGGCTGGGCTGGGCTCGCTGGGCTCGGCTGGCTGGCTGGCTGGCTGTCACAATGGCTGGCTGGCTGTCACAATGGCTGGCTGGCTGTCACAATGGCTGAATGGCTGAGCCTGGCTGGCGGGGCCTGGCCGGGCCGGGCCTGGCTGGCTGGGCTGGGCTGGGCTGGGCTGGGCTGGGCTGGGCTGGGCTGGGCTGGGCCCACCCGGCTGGGCCTGGATGGCTGGGCCTGGATGGCTGAGCTGGGCAGGGCTGGGCTGGGCCTCGCTGGCTGGGCTTGGCTGGCTGTCACAATGGCTGGGCTGGCTGTCACAATGTCTGGCTGGCTGGGCCCGGCTGGGCTGGGCTGGCTGGGCTGGACTGGCTGGACTGGGTCAAGCTGGGCAGGGCTGGGCTGAGCCTGGCTGGTTGGGCCGGGCTGGCTGGGCCGGGCTGAGCCTGGCTGGCTGGAACAATGCCTGGCTGGCTGTCACAATGGCTGGCTGGCTATCACAATGGCTGGCTGGCTGGCTGGCTGGCTGGCTGGCTGGCTGGCTGGCTGGGCTGGGCTGGCTGGGCCAGGCTGGCTGGGCTGGGCTGGGCCTGGCTGCCCAGGCTGGGCTCGCTGGGCCGGGCAGGCTGGGCTGGCTGGCTGGCTGTCACAATGGCTGGCTGGCTGGCTGGCTGTGCTGGACCTGGCTGGCCTGGGCTGGCTGGGCCAGGCTGGCTGGGCTGGGCTGGGCCTGGCTGGCTGGGCTGGGCTGGGCTCGCTGGGCCGGGCTGGCTGGGCTGGCTGGCTGTCACAATGGCTGGCTGGCTGTCACAATGGCTGGCTGGCTGACTGGCTGGCTGGCTGGCTGGGCCCGGCTGGGCTGGGCCAGGCTGGGCTGGGCTGGGCATGGCTGGCTGGGCTGGGCTCGCCGGGCTGGCTGGCTGGGCTGGGCTGGGCCGGACTGACTGGCTGGGCCTGGCTGGCTGGGGCTGGCAGGGCTGGGCCTGGCTGAGCCGGGCTAGCTGGGCTGGGCTGGCTGGACCGGACTGGTTGGGCATGGCTGGGTGGGGTGGCTGGGTGGGGTGGGCTGGGCTGGGCTGGCGGGGCCTGGCTGGGCTGGGCTTCGATGGGCTGGGCCTGGCTGGCTGGCTGGAAGAATGGCTGGCTGGCTGTCACAATGGCTAGCTGACTGGCTGGCTGCCTGGCTGGCTGGGCTGGGCTGGGCTGGGCTGGGCTGGCCGGGTCTGGCTGGGCCTGGCTGGGCCTGGCTGGCTGGGCTGGCTGGCTGGAACAATGGCTGGCTGGCTGGGCTGGGCTCGCTGGGCCGGGCTGGCTGGGCTGGCTGGCTGGCTGGAACAATGGCTGGCTAGCTGTCACAATGGCTGGCTGTCTCTCACAATGACTGGCTGGCTGGCTGGCTGGCTGGCTGGGCTGGGCTGGCTGAGCCTGGCTGGCGGGGCCTGGCTGGGCTGGGCCTGGCTGACTATGCTGGGCTGGCTGGGCAGGGCTGGGCTGGGCCCGGCTGGCTGGGCCTGGCTGGCTGTCACAATGTCTGGCTGGCTGGGCCCGGCTGGGCTGGGCTGGCTGGGCCGGACTGGCTGGACTGGGTCAAGCTGGGCAGGGCTGGGCTGAGCCTGGCTGGTTGGGCCGGGCTGGGCCTGGCTGGCTGGAACAATGCCTGGCTGGCTATCACAATGGCTGGCTGGGTATCACAATGGCTGGCTGGCTGGCTGGCTGGCTGTGTGCTGGCTGGCTGGCTGGCTGGCTGGGCTGGGCTGGCTGGGCCAGGCTGGCTGGGCTGGGCTGGGCCTGGCTGGCCAGGCTGGGCTCGCTGGGCCGGGCAGGCTGGGCTGGCTGGCTAGCTGTCACAATGGCTGGCTGTCTCTCACAATGACTGGCTGGCTGGCTGGCTGGGCTGGGCTGGCTGAGCCTGGCTGGCGGGGCCTGGCTGGGCTGGGTCTGGCTGACTATGCTGGGCTGGCTGGGCCTGGCTGGCTGGGCTGGGCCTGGCTGGCAGGGCCAGGCTGGTTGGGCCGGGCTGGGCCTGGCTGGCTGGGGCTGGCTGGGCTGTGGGCTGGACTGGCTGGGCCAGGCTGGGCCTGGCTGGCCGGGCCTGGTTGGCCGGGCCTGGCTTGGCTGGGCTGGCTGGTCCGGACTGGCTGGGCTGGGCCTGGCTGGCTGGGGCTGGCTGGGCTGGGCTTGGATGGGGTGGGCTGGCTGGGCCTGGCTGTGCTGGGCTGGGCTCGCTGGGCCGGGTTGGCTGGGCGGGGCTGGCTGGGCCGGGTTGGCTGGGCCTGGGTGGCTGGGGCTGGCCGGGCTGGCTGGGCCAGGCTGGCCGGGCCGGGCTGGGCTTGGCTGGGCCTGGCTGGCCGGGCCTGGCTGGCTGGAACAATGGCTGGCTAGAACAATGGCTGGCTGGCTGTCAAAATGGCTGGCTGGCTGGCTGGGCCTGGCTGGCTGGGCTGGGCTCGCTGGGCTCAGCTGGCTGGCTGGCTGGCTGTCACAATGGCTGGCTGGCTGTCACAATGGCTGGCTGGCTGTCACAATGGCTGACTGGCAGAGCCTGGCTGGCGGAGCCTGGCTGGGCTGGGCCTGGCTGGCTGGGCTGGGCTCGCTGGGCCGGGCTGGCTGGGCTGGCTGGCTGGCTGGCTGTCACAATGGCTAGCTGGCTGTCTGGCTGGGCTGGGCTGGGCTGGGCTGGGCTGGGCTGGGCTGGGCTGGCTGGGCTGGGCTGGGCTGGGCTAGGCTGGGCTGGGCTGGCTAGGCTGGCTGAGCCGGGCTGGCCGGGCTGGTCTGGTCTGGTCTGGTCTGGGCTGGGCTGGGCTGGTTGGGCTGGTCTGGGCTGGTTGGGCCTGGCTGGCCGGGCATGGCTGGGCCTGGCTGGCTGAGCCTGGCTGGCTGGAACAATGGCTGGCTGGCTGTCACAATGGCTGGCTGGCTGGCCGGGCCTGGCTGGCTGAGCCTGGCTGGCGGGGCCTGGCTGGGCTGGGCCTGGCTGGCAGGGCTGGGCTCGCTGGGCCGGGCTGTGTGGGCTGGCTGGCTGGCTGGCTGGCTGGCTGGCTGGGCTGGGCTGGCTGGGCCGGGCTAGGCCTGGCTGGGCCAGGATAGCTGGGCCTGGCTCGGCTGGGATTGGCTGGGCCGGGCCGTGCTGGGCCGGACTGGCTGGATTGGGTCTAGCTGGGCTGGGCCAGGCTGGGCCTGGCTGGCCGGGCCTGGCTGGCTGGAACAATGGCTGGCTGGTTGTCACAATGGCTAGCTGACTGGCTGGATGCCTGGCTGGGCTGGGCTGGGCTGGCTGGACCGGACTGGTTGGGCATGGCTTGGTGGGGTGGCTGGGTGGGGTGGGCTGGGCTGGGCTGGCGGGGCCTGGCTGGGCTGGGCTTCGATGGGCTGGGCCTGGCTGGCTGGCTGGAAGAATGGCTGGCTGGCTGTCACAATGGCTAGCTGACTGGCTGGCTGCCTGGCTGGCTGGGCTGGGCTGGGCTGGGCTGGGCTGGCCGGGTCTGGCTGGGCCTGGCTGGGCCTGGCTGGGCCTGGCTGGCTGGGCTGGCTGGCTGTAACAATGGCTGGCTGGCTGGGCTGGGCTCGCTGGGCCGGGCTCGCTGGGCCGGGCTGGCTGGGCTGGCTGGCTGGCTGGAACAATGGCTGGCTAGCTGTCACAATGGCTGGCTGTCTCTCACAATGACTGGCTGGCTGGGCTGGGCTGGGCTGGGCTGGGCTGGCCGGGTCTGGCTGGGCCTGGCTGGGCCTGGCTGGGCCTGGCTGGCTGGGCTGGCTGGCTGGAACAATGGCTGGCTGGCTGTCACAATGGCTGGCTGTCTCTCACAATGACTGGCTGGCTGGCTGGCTGGCTGGCTGGGCTGGGCTGGCTGAGCCTGGCTGGCGGGGCCTGGCTGGGCTGGGCCTGGCTGACTATGCTGGGCTGGCTGGGCAGGGCTGGGCTGGGCCCGGCTGGCTGGGCCTGGCTGGCTGTCACAATGTCTGGCTGGCTGGGCCCGGCTGGGCTGGGCTGGCTGGGCCGGACTGGCTGGACTGGGTCAAGCTGGGCAGGGCTGGGCTGAGCCTGGCTGGTTGGGCCGGGCTGGGCCTGGCTGGCTGGAACAATGCCTGGCTGGCTATCACAATGGCTGGCTGGGTATCACAATGGCTGGCTGGCTGGCTGGCTGGCTGTGTGCTGGCTGGCTGGCTGGCTGGCTGGGCTGGGCCTGGCTGGCCAGGCTGGGCTGGCTGGGCCGGGCAGGCTGGGCTGGCTGGCTAGCTGTCACAATGGCTGGCTGTCTCTCACAATGACTGGCTGGCTGGCTGGCTGGGCTGGGCTGGCTGAGCCTGGCTGGCGGGGCCTGGCTGGGCTGGGTCTGGCTGACTATGCTGGGCTGGCTGGGCCGGGCTGGCTGGGCTGGGCCTGGCTGGCAGGGCCAGGCTGGTTGGGCCGGGCTGGGCCTGGCTGGCTGGGGCTGGCTGGGCTGTGGGCTGGACTGGCTGGGCCAGGCTGGGCCAGGCTGGGCCTGGTTGGCCGGGCCTGGTTGGCCGGGCCTGGCTTGGCTGGGCTGGCTGGTCCGGACTGGCTGGGCTGGGCCTGGCTGGCTGGGGCTGGCTGGGCTGGGCTTGGATGGGGTGGGCTGGCTGGGCCTGGCTGTGCTGGGCTGGGCTCGCTGGGCCGGGTTGGCTGGGCGGGGCTGGCTGGGCCGGGTTGGCTGGGCCAGGGTGGCTGGGGCTGGCTGGGCTGGTTGGGCTGGGCTGGGCTGGCTGGCTGGGCCGGGCTGGCTGGGCCAGGCTGGCCGGGCCGGGCTGGGCTTGGCTGGGCCTGGCTGGCCGGGCCTGGCTGGCTGGAACAATGGCTGGCTAGAACAATGGCTGGCTGGCTGTCAAAATGGCTGGCTGGCTGGCTGGCTGGCTGGGCCTGGCTGGCTGGGCTGGGCTCGCTGGGCTCAGCTGGCTGGCTGGCTGGCTGTCACAATGGCTGGCTGGCTGTCACAATGGCTGGCTGGCTGTCACAATGGCTGACTGGCAGAGCCTGGCTGGCGGAGCCTGGCTGGGCTGGGCCTGGCTGGCTGGCTGGGCTGGGCTCGCTGGGCCGGGCTGGCTGGGCTGGCTGGCTGGCTGGCTGTCACAATGGCTAGCTGGCTGTCTGGCTGGGCTGGGCTGGGCTGGGCTGGGCTGGGCTGGGCTGGGCTGGGCTGGGCTGGCTGGGCTGGGCTGGGCTGGGCTAGGCTGGGCTGGGCTGGCTAGGCTGGCTGAGCCGGGCTGGCCGGGCTGGTCTGGTCTGGTCTGGTCTGGGCTGGGCTGGGCTGGTTGGGCTGGTCTGTTCTGGGCTGGGCTGGGCTGGGCTGGGCTGGCTGGGCTGGGCTGGGCTGGTTGGGCCTGGCTGGCCGGGCATGGCTGGGCCTGGCTGGCTGAGCCTGGCTGGCTGGAACAATGGCTGGCTGGCTGTCACAATGGCTGGCTGGCTGGCCGGGCCTGGCTGGCTGAGCCTGGCTGGCGGGGCCTGGCTGGGCTGGGCCTGGCTGGCAGGGCTGGGCTCGCTGGGCCGGGCTGTGTGGGCTGGCTGGCTGGCTGGCTGGCTGGCTGGCTGGGCTGGGCTGGCTGGGCCGGGCTAGGCCTGGCTGGGCCAGGATAGCTGGGCCTGGCTCGGCTGGGATTGGCTGGGCCGGGCCGTGCTGGGCCGGACTGGCTGGATTGGGTCTAGCTGGGCTGGGCCAGGCTGGGCCTGGCTGGCCGGGCCTGGCTGGCTGGAACAATGGCTGGCTGGTTGTCACAATGGCTGGCTGGCTGTCACAATGGCTGGCTGGCTGGGCCCGGCTGGGCTGGGCTGGCTGTGCCGGACTGGCTGGACTGGGTCAAGCTGGGCCGGACTGGTTGGGCCTGGATGGCTGGGCCTGGATGGCTGAGCTGGGCCGGGCTGGCTGGGCCAGGCTGGGCCTGGCTGGCTGGAACAATGCCTGGCTGGCTGTCACAATGGCTGGCTGGCTGTCACAATGGCTGGCTGGCTGACTGGCTGGCTGGCTGGGCCCGGCTGTGCTGGGCCTGGCTGTGCTGTGCTGGGCTGGGCTCACTGGGCCGGGTTGGCTGGGCGGGGCTGGCTGGTCTGGACCTGGCTGGGCAAGGTTGGCTGGGACTGGCTGGCTGGGGCTGGCTGGGCTGGTTGGGCTGGGCTGGGCTGGCTGGCTGGGCTGGGCTGGGCTTGGCTGGCTGGGCCGCGCTGGCCGGGCCGGGCTGGGCTTGGCTGGGCCTGGCTGGCCGGACCTGGCTGGCTGGAACAATGGCTGGCTGGAACAATGGCTGGCTGGCTGTCACAATGGCTGGCTGGCTGTCACAATGGCTGGCTGGCTGGCTGGCTGGGCTGGGCTCGCTGGGCTCGGCTGGCTGGCTGGCTGGCTTTCACAATGGCTGGCTGGCTGTCACAATGGCTGGCTGGCTGTCACAATGGCTGGCTGGCTGTCACAATGGCTGGCTGGCTGTCACAATGGCTGGGCTGGCTGTCACAATGGCTGGCTGGCTGGGCCCGGCTGGGCTGGGCTGGCTGGGCCGGACTGGCTGGACTGGGTCAAGCTGGGAAAGGCTGGGCTGAGCCTGGCTGGTTGGGCCGGGCTGGCTGGGCCGGGCTGAGCCTGGCTGGCTGGAACAATGCCTGGCTGGCTGTCACAATGGCTGGCTGGCTATCACAATGGCTGGCTGGCTGGCTGGCTGGCTGGCTGGCTGGCTGGCTGGGCTGGGCTGGCTGGGCCAGGCTGGCTGCGCTGGGCTGGGCCTGGCTGCCCAGGCTGGGCTCGCTGGGCCGGGCAGGCTGGGCTGGCTGGCTGGCTGTCACAATGGCTGGCTGGCTGGCTGGCTGTGCTGGGCCTGGCTGGCCTGGGCTGGCTGGGCCAGGCTGGCTGGGCTGGGCTGGGCCTGGCTGGCTGGGCTGGGCTGGGCTCGCTGGGCCGGGCTGGCTGGGCTGGCTGGCTGTCACAATGGCTGGCTGGCTGTCACAATGGCTGGCTGGCTGGCTGACTGGCTGGCTGGCTGGGCCCGGCTGGGCTGGGCCTGGCTGGGCTGGGCCGGGCATGGCTGGCTGGGCTGGGCTCGCCGGGCTGGGCTGGGCTGGGGTGGGATGGGATGGGATGGGATGGGTTGGTTGGGCTGGGCTAGCCGGGCCGGGCTGGGCCTGGCTGGCCAGGTATGGCTGGCCGGGCCCCGCTGGGCTGGGCTGGCTGGGCCGGACTGGCTGGGCTGGGCCTGGCTGGCTGGGGCTGGCAGGGCTGGGCCTGGCTGAGCCGGGCTGGCTGGGCTGGGCTGGCTGGACCGGACTGGTTGGGCATGGCTGGCTGGGGTGGCTGGGTGGGGTGGGCTGGTTTGGGCTGGCGGGGCCTGGCTGTGCTGGGCTTCGATGGGCTGGGCCTGGCTGGCTGGCTGGAAGAATGGCTGGCTGGCTGTCACAATGGCTAGCTGACTGGCTGGCTGCCTGGCTGGCTGGGCTGGGCTGGGCTGGGCTGGCCGGGTCTGGCTGGGCCTGGCTGGGCCTGGCTGGGCCTGGCTGGGCCTGGCTGGGCCTGGCTGGCTGGGCTGGCTGGCTGGAACAATGGCTGGCTGGCTGGGCTGGGCTCGCTGGGCCGGGCTCGCTGGGCCGGGCTGGCTGGGCTGGCTGGCTGGCTGGAACAATGGCTGGCTAGCTGTCACAATGGCTGGCTGTCTCTCACAATGACTGGCTGGCTGGCTGGCTGGGCTGGGCTGGCTGAGCCTGGCTGGCGGGGCCTGGCTGGGCTGGGCCTGGCTGACTATGCTGGGCTGGCTGGGCAGGGCTGGGCTGGGCCCGGCTGGCTGGGCCTGGCTGGCTGTCACAATGTCTGTCTGGCTGGGCCCAGCTGGGCTGGGCTGGCTGGGCCGGACTGGCTGGACTGGGTCAAGCTGGGCAGGGCTGGGCTGAGCCTGGCTGGTTGGGCCGGGCTGGCTGGAACAATGCCTGGCTGGCTGTCACAATGGCTGGCTGGGTATCACAATGGCTGGCTGGCTGGCTGGCTGTGTGCTGGCTGGCTGGCTGGCTGGCTGGCTGGCTGGCTGGCTGGCTGGGCTGGGCTGGCTGGGCCAGGCTGGCTGGGCTGGGCTGGGCCTGGCTGGCCAGGCTGGGCTCGCTGGGCCGGGCAGGCTGGGCTGGCTGGCTAGCTGTCACAATGGCTGGCTGTCTCTCACAATGACTGGCTGGCTGGCTGGCTGGGCTGGGCTGGCTGAGCCTGGCTGGCGGGGCCTGGCTGGGCTGGTCCTGGCTGACTATGCTGGGCTGGCTGGGCCGGGCTGGCTGGGCTGGGCCTGGCTGGCAGGGCCAGGCTGGTTGGGCCGGGCTGGGCCTGGCTGGCTGGGGCTGGCTGGGCTGTGGGCTGGACTGGCTGGGCCAGGCTGGGCCTGGCTGGCCGGGCCTGGTTGGCCGGGCCTGGCTTGGCTGGGCTGGCTGGTCCGGACTGGCTGGGCTGGGCCTGGCTGGCTGGGGCTGGCTGGGCTGGGCCTGGCTGGGCCGGGCTGGCTGGGCTGGGCTGGCTGGACCGGACTGGTTGGGCCTGGCTGGCTGGGCTGGCTGGCTGGGGTGGGCCTGGCTGGCAGGGCCAGGCTGGTTGGGACGGGCTGGGCCTTGCTGGCTGGGGCTGGCTGGGCTGGATGGGCTGGACTGGCTGGGCTGGCTGGTCCGGACTGGCTGGGCTGGGCCTGGCTGGCTGGGGCTGGCTGGGCTGGGCCTGGCTGGGCCGGGCTGGCTGGGCTGGGCTGGCTGGACCGGACTGGTTGGGCCTGGCTGGCTGGGCTGGCTGGCTGGGGTGGGCTGGGCTGGGCTGGCGGGGCCTGGCTGGGCTGGGCTTGGATGGGCTGGGCTCGCTGGGCCGGGCTGGGCTGGGCCTGGCTGTGCTGGGCTGGGCTCGCTGGGCCGGGTTGGCTGGGTGGGGCTGGCTGGTCTGGGCCTGGCTGGTCTGAGCCTGGCTGGGCCGGGTTGGCTGGGCCTGGGTGGCTGGGGCTGGCTGGGCTGGTTGGGCTGGGCAGGGCTGGCTGGCTGGGCTGGGCTGGCTGGGCTGGGCTGGGCCTGGCTGGCTGGGCTGGCTGGCTGGAACAATGGCTGGCTGGCTGGGCTGGGCTCGCTGGGCCGGGCTCGCTGGGCCGGGCTGGCTGGGCTGGCTGGCTGGCTGGAACAATGGCTGGCTAGCTGTCACAATGGCTGGCTGTCTCTCACAATGACTGGCTGGCTGGCTGGCTGGCTGGCTGGGCTGGGCTGGCTGAGCCTGGCTGGCGGGGCCTGGCTGGGCTGGGCCTGGCTGACTATGCTGGGCTGGCTGGGCAGGGTTGGGCTGGGCCCGGCTGGCTGGGCCTGGCTGGCTGTCACAATGTCTGGCTGGCTGGGCCCAGCTGGGCTGGGCTGGCTGGGCCGGACTGGCTGGACTGGGTCAAGCTGGGCAGGGCTGGGCTGAGCCTGGCTGGTTGGGCCGGGCTGGCTGGAACAATGCCTGGCTGGCTGTCACAATGGCTGGCTGGGTATCACAATGGCTGGCTGGCTGGCTGGCTGTGTGCTGGCTGGCTGGCTGGCTGGCTGGGCTGGGCTGGCTGGGCCAGGCTGGCTGGGCTGGGCTGGGCCTGGCTGGCCAGGCTGGGCTCGCTGGGCCAGGCAGGCTGGGCTGGCTGGCTAGCTGTCACAATGGCTGGCTGTCTCTCACAATGACTGGCTGGCTGGCTGGCTGGGCTGGGCTGGCTGAGCCTGGCTGGCGGGGCCTGGCTGGGCTGGTCCTGGCTGACTATGCTGGGCTGGCTGGGCCGGGCTGGCTGGGCTGGGCCTGGCTGGCAGGTCCAGGCTGGTTGGGCCGGGCTGGGCCTGGCTGGCTGGGGCTGGCTGGGCTGTGGGCTGGACTGGCTGGGCCAGGCTGGGCCTGGCTGGCCGGGCCTGGTTGGCCGGGCCTGGCTTGGCTGGGCTGGCTGGTCCGGACTGGCTGGGCTGGGCCTGGCTGACTGGGGCTGGCTGGGCTGGGCCTGGCTGACTGGGGCTGGCTGGGCTGGGCCTGGCTGGGCCGGGCTGGCTGGGCTGGGCTGGCTGGACCGGACTGGTTGGGCCTGGCTGGCTGGGCTGGCTGGCTGGGGTGGGCCTGGCTGGCAGGGCCAGGCTGGTTGGGCCGGGCTGGGCCTGGCTGGCTGGGGCTGGCTGGGCTGGATGGGCTGGACTGGCTGGGCTGGCTGGTCCGGACTGGCTGGGCTGGGCCTGGCTGGCTGGGGCTGGCTGGGCTGGGCCTGGCTGGGCCGGGCTGGCTGGGCTGGGCTGGCTGGACCGGACTGGTTGGGCCTGGCTGGCTGGGCTGGCTGGCTGGGGTGGGCTGGGCTGGCGGGGCCTGGCTGTGCTGGGCTTGGATGGGCTGGGCTCGCTGGGCCGGGCTGGGCTGGGCCTGGCTGTGCTGGGCTGGGCTCGCTGGGCCGGGTTGGCTGGGCGGGGCTGGCTGGTCTGGGCCTGGCTGGTCTGAGCCTGGCTGGGCCGGGTTGGCTGGGCCTGGGTGGCTGGGGCTGGCTGGGCTGGTTGGGCTGGGCAGGGCTGGCTGGCTGGGCTGGGCTGGCTGGGCTGGGCTGGCCGGGCCGGGCTGGGCTTGGCTGGGCCCGGCTGGCCGGTCCTGGCTGCCTGGAACAATGGCTGCCTGGAACAATGGCTGGCTGGCTGTCAAAATGGCTGGCTGGCTGGCTGTGCCCGGCTGGCTGGGCTGGGCTCGCTGGGCTCAGCTGGCTGGCTGGCTGGCTGTCACAATGGCTGGCTGGCTGTCACAATGGCTGGCTGGCTGGCTGTCACAATGGCTGACTGGCTGATCATGGCTGGCGGGGCCTGGCCGGGCTGGGCCTGGCTGTCTGGGCTGGGCTGGGCCGGCCCGGATGGGCCTGGATGGCTGGGCCTGGATGGCTGAGCTGGGCAGGGCTGGGCTGGGCCTGGCTGGCTGGGCCGGGCTGGGCCTGGCTGGCTGGAACAATGCCTGGCTGGCTGTCACAATGGCTGGCTGGCTGGGCCCGGCTGGGCTGGGCTGGCTGTGCCGGACTGGCTGGACTGGGTCAAGCTGGGCCGGACTGGCTGGGCCTGGATGGCTGGGCCTGGATGGCTGGCTGGAAGAATGGCTGGCTGGCTGTCACAATGGCTAGCTGACTGGCTGGCTGCCTGGCTGGCTGGGCTGGGCTGGGCTGGCCGGGTCTTGCTGGGCCTGGCTGGGCCTGGCTGGGCCTGGCTGGCTGGGCTGGCTGGCTGGAACAATGGCTGGCTGGCTGGGCTGGGCTCGCCGGGCCGGGCTCGCTGGGCCGGGCTGGCTGGGCTGGCTGGCTGGCTGGCTGGCTGTCACAATGGCTGGCTAGCTGTCACAATGGCTGGCTGTCTCTCACAATGACTGGCTGGCTGGCTGGCTGGCTGGTCTGGGCTGGCTGAGCCTGGCTGGCGGGGCCTGGCTGGGCTGGGCCTGGCTGACTATGCTGGGCTGGCTGGGCCTGGCTGGCTGGGCTGGGCCTGGCTGGCTGGGGCTGGCTGGGCTGGATGGGCTGGACTGGCTGGGCCAGGCTGGGCCTGGCTGGCCGGGCCTGGTTGGCCGGGCCTGGCTTGGCTGGGCTGGCTGGTCCGGACTGGCTGGGCTGGGCCTGGCTGGCTGGGGCTGGCTGGGCTGGGCCTGGCTGGGCCGGGCTGGCTGGGCTGGGCTGGCTGGACCGGACTGGTTGGGCCTGGCTGGCTGGGCTGGCTGGCTGGAACAATGGCTGGCTGTCTGGGCTGGGCTCGCTGGGCCGGGCTCGCTGGGCCGGGCTGGCTGGGCTGGCTGGCTGGCTGGCTGGTGGAACAATGGCTGGCTAGCTGTCACAATGGCTGGCTGTCTCTCACAATGGCTGGCTAGCTGTCACAATGGCTGGCTGTCTCTCACAATGACTGGCTGGCTGGCTGGCTGGCTGGTCTGGGCTGGCTGAGCCTGGCTGGCGGGGCCTGGCTGGGCTGGGCCTGGCTGACTATGCTGGGCTGGCTGGGCCTGGCTGGCTGGGCTGGGCCTGGCTGGCTGGGGCTGGCTGGGCTGGATGGGCTGGACTGGCTGGGCCAGGCTGGGCCTGGTTGGCCGGGCCTGGCTTGGCTGGGCTGGCTGGTCCGGACTGGCTGGGCTGGGCCTGGCTGGCTGGGGCTGGCTGGGCTGGGCCTGGCTGTGCCGGGCTGGCTGGGCTGGGGTGGCTGGACCGGACTGGTTGGGCCTGGCTGGCTGGGCTGGGCCTGGCTGTGCCGGGCTGGCTGGGCTGGGGTGGCTGGACCGGACTGGTTGGGCCTGGCTGGCTGGGCTGGCTGGCTGGGGTGGGCCTGGCTGGCAGGGCCAGGCTGGTTGGGCCGGGCTGGGCCTGGCTGGCTGGGGCTGGCTGGGCTGAATGGGCTGGACTGGCTGGGCTGGCTGGTCCGGACTGGCTGGGCTGGGCCTGGCTGGCTGGGGCTGGCTGGGCCGGGCTGGCGGGGCTGGGCTGGCTGGACCGGACTGGTTGGGCCTGGCTGGCTGGGCTGGCTGGCTGGGGTGGGCTGGGCTGGGCTGGCGGGGCCTGGCTGGGCTGGGCTTGGATGGGCTGGGCTCGCTGGGCCGGGCTGGGCTGGGCCTGGCTGTGCTGGGCTGGGCTCGCTGGGCCGGGTTGGCTGGGCGGGGCTGGCTGGTCTGGGCCTGGCTGGTCTGAGCCTGGCTGGGCCGGGTTGTCTGGGCCTGGGTGGCTGGGGCTGGCTGGGCTGGTTGGGCTGGGCAGGGCTGGCTGGCTGGGCTGGGCTGGCTGGGCTGGGCTGGCCGGGCCGGCCTGGGCTTGGCTGGGCCCGGCTGGCCGGTCCTGGCTGCCTGGAACAATGGCTGCCTGGAACAATGGCTGGCTGGCTGTCAAAATGGCTGGCTGGCTGGCTGTGCCCGGCTGGCTGGGCTGGGCTCGCTGGGCTCAGCTGGCTGGCTGGCTGGCTGTCACAATGGCTGTCTGGCTGTCACAATGGCTGGCTGGGCCCGGCTGGGCTGGGCTGGCTGTGCCGGACTGGCTGGACTGGGTCAAGCTGGGCCGGACTGGCTGGGCCTGGATGGCTGGGCCTGGATGGCTGAGCTAGGCAGGGCTGGGCTGGGCCTGGCTCCCTGGGCCGGGCTGGCCGGGCCGGGCTGGGCCTGGCTGGCTGGAACAATGCCTGGCTGGCTGTCACAATGGGTGGCTGGCTGTCACAATGGGTGGCTGGCTGACTGGCTGGCTGGCTGGGCCCGGCTGTGCTGGGCCTGGCTGGGCTGTGCCGGCCTGGCTGGGCTGTGCTGGGCTGTGCTTGCTGGGCCGGGTTGGCTGGGCGGGGCTGGCTGGTCTGGGCCTGGCTGGGCCGGGTTGGCTGGGCCTGGCTGGCTGGGGCTGGCTGGGCTGGTTGGGCTCGGCTGGGCTGGCTGGCTGGGCTGGGCTGGGCTGGGCTGGCTGGGCCGGGCTGGCCGGGACGGGATGGGCTTGGCTGGGCCTGGCTGGCCGGATCTGGCTAGCCGGAACAATGGCTGGCTGGAACAATGGCTGGCTGGCTGTCACAATGGCTGGCTGGCTGTCACAATGGCTGGCTGGGCTGTGCCTGGCTGACTATGCTGGGCTGGCTGGGCCGGGCTGGCCGGGCTGGGCCTGGCTGGCTGGGGCTGGCTGGGCTGGATGGGCTGGACTGGCTGGGCCAGGCTGGGCCTGGTTGGCCGGGCCTGGCTTGGCTGGGCTGGCTGGTCCGGACTGGCTGGGCTGGGCCTGGCTGGCTGGGGCCGGTTGGGCTGGGCCTGGCTGTGCCGGGCTGGCTGGGCTGGGGTGGCTGGACCGGACTGGTTGGGCCTGGCTGGCTGGGCTGGCTGGCTGGGGTGGGCCTGGCTGGCAGGGCCAGGCTGGTTGGGCCGGGCTGGGCCTGGCTGGCTGGGGCTGGCTGGGCTGGATGGGCTGGACTGGCTGGGCTGGCTGGTCCGGACTGGCTGGGCTGGGCCTGGCTGGCTGGGGCTGGCTGGGCTGGGCCTGGCTGGGCCGGGCTGGCGGGGCTGGGCTGGCTGGACCGGACTGGTTGGGCCTGGCTGGCTGGGCTGGCTGGCTGGGGTGGGCTGGGCTGGGCTGGCGGGGCCTGGCTGGGCTGGGCTTGGATGGGCTGGGCTCGCTGGGCCGGGCCGGGCTGGGCCTGGCTCTGCCGGGCTGGGCTCGCTGGGCCGGGTTGGCTGGGTGGGGCTGGCTGGTCTGGGCCTGGCTGGTCTGGGCCTGGCTGGGCCGGGTTGGCTGGGCCTGGGTGGCTGGGGCTGGCTGGGCTGGTTGGGCTGGGCTGGGCTGGCTGGCTCGGCTGGGCTGGCTGGGCCGGGCTGGCCGGGCCGGGCTGGGCTTGGCTGGGCCCGGCTGGCCGGGCCTGGCTGCCTGGAACAATGGCTGGCTGGAACAATGGCTGGCTGGCTGTCAAAATGGCTGGCTGGCTGGCTGTGCCTGGCTGGCTGGGCTGGGCTCGCTGGGCTCAGCTGGCTGGCTGGCTGGCTGTCACAATGGCTGGCTGGCTGTCACAATGGCTGGCTGGCTGTCACAATGGCTGACTGGCTGATCATGGCTGGCGGGGCCTGGCCGGGCCGGGCCTGGCTGCCTGGGCTGGGCTGGGCCGGCCCGGATGGGCCTGGATGGCTGGGCCTGGATGGCTGAGCTGGGCATGTCTGGGCTGTGCCTGGCTGGCTGGGCCGGGCTGGGTCTGGCTGGCTGGAACAATGGCTGGCTGGCTGTCACAATGGCTGTCTGGCTGTCACAATGGCTGGCTGGGCCCGGCTGGGCTGGGCTTGCTGTGCCGGACTGGCTGGACTGGGTCAAGCTGGGCCGGACTGGCTGGGCCTGGATGGCTGGGCCTGGATGGCTGAGCTAGGCAGGGCTGGGCTGGGCCTGGCTCCCTGGGCCGGGCTGGCCGGGCCGGGCTGGGCCTGGCTGGCTGGAACAATGCCTGGCTGGCTGTCACAATGGCTGGCTGGCTGTCACAATGGCTGGCCTGCTGACTGGCTGGCTGGCTGGGCCCGGCTGTGCTGGGCCTGGCTGGGCTGTGCCGGCCTGGCTGGGCTGTGCTGGGCTGTGCTTGCTGGGCCGGGTTGGCTGGGCGGGGCTGGCTGGTCTGGGCCTGGCTGGGCCGGGTTGGCTGGGCCTGGCTGGCTGGGGCTGGCTGGGCTGGTTGGGCTGGGCTGGGCTGGCTGGCTGGGCTGGGCTGGGCTGGGCTGGGCTGGCTGGGCCGGGCTGGCCGGGACGGGATGGGCTTGGCTGGGCCTGGCTGGCCGGATCTGGCTAGCCGGAACAATGGCTGGCTGGAACAATGGCTGGCTGGCTGTCACAATGGCTGGCTGGCTGTCACAATGGCTGGCTGGCTGAGCCTGGCTGGCTGGGCCTGGCTGGGCTGGGCCTGGCTGGCTGGGCTGGGCTCGCTGGGCTCGGCTGGCCGGCTGGCTGGCTGTCACAATGGCTGGCTGGCTGTCACAATGGCTGGCTGGCTGTCACAATGGCTGACTGTCTGAGCCTGCCTGGCGGGGCCTGGCCGGGCCGGGCCTAGCTGGCTAGGCTGGGCTGGGCCCGCCCGGCTGGGCCTGGATGGCTGGGCCTGGATGGCTGAGCTGGGCAGGGCTGGGTTGGGCCCGGCTGGCTGGGCCTGGATGGCTGTCACAATGGCTGGGCTGGCTGTCACAATGGCTGGCTGGCTGGGCCCGGCTGGGCTGGGCTGGCTGGGCCGGACTGGCTGGACTGGGTCAAGCTGGGCAGGGCTGGGCTGAGCCTGGCTGGCTGGGCCGGGCTGGCTGGGCCGGGCTGAGCCTGGCAGGCTGGAACAATGCCTGGCTGGCTGTCACAATGGCTGGCTGGCTGTCACAATGGCTGGCTGGCTGGCTGGGCCCGGCTGGGCTGGGCTGGCTGGACCGGACTGGTTGGGCCTGGCTGGCTGGGCTGGCTGGCTGGGGTGGGCCTGGCTGGCAGGGCCAGGCTGGTTGGGCCGGGCTGGGCCTGGCTGGCTGGGGCTGGCTGGGCTGGATGGGCTGGACTGGCTGGGCTGGCTGGTCCGGACTGGCTGGGCTGGGCCTGGCTGGCTGGGGCTGGCTGGGCTGGGCCTGGCTGGGCCGGGCTGGTTGGGCCTGGCTGGCTGGGCTGGCTGGCTGGGGTGGGCTGGGCTGGGCTGGCGGGGCCTGGCTGGGCTGGGCTTGGATGGGCTGGGCTCGCTGGGCCGGGCTGGGCTGGGCCTGGCTGTGCTGGGCTGGGCTCGCTGGGCCAGGTTGGCTGGGCGGGGCTGGCTGGTCTGGGCCTGGCTGGTCTGAGCCTGGCTGGGCCGGGTTGGCTGGGCCTGGGTGGCTGGGGCTGGCTGGGCTGGTTGGGCTGGGCAGGGCTGGCTGGCTGGGCTGGGCTGGCTGGGCTGGGCTGGCCGGGCCGGGCTGGGCTTGGCTGGGCCCGGCTGGCCGGTCCTGGCTGCCTGGAACAATGGCTGCCTGGAACAATGGCTGGCTGGCTGTCAAAATGGCTGGCTGGCTGGCTGTGCCCGGCTGGCTGGGCTGGGCTCGCTGGGCTCAGCTGGCTGGCTGGCTGGCTGTCACAATGGCTGGCTGGCTGTCACAATGGCTGGCTGGCTGGCTGTCACAATGGCTGACTGGCTGATCATGGCTGGCGGGGCCTGGCCGGGCTGGGCCTGGCTGTCTGGGCTGGGCTGGGCCGGCCCGGATGGGCCTGGATGGCTGGGCCTGGATGGCTGAGCTGGGCATGGCTGGGCTGGGCCTGGCTGGCTGGGCCGGGCTGGGCCTGGCTGGCTGGAACAATGCCTGGCTGGCTGTCACAATGGCTGGCTGTCTGGGCCCGGCTGGGCTGGGCTGGCTGTGCCGGACTGGCTGGACTGGGTCAAGCTGGGCCGGACTGGCTGGGCCTGGATGGCTGGGCCTGGATGGCTGGCTGGAAGAATGGCTGGCTGGCTGTCACAATGGCTAGCTGACTGGCTGGCTGCCTGGCTGGCTGGGCTGGGCTGGGCTGGCCGGGTCTTGCTGGGCCTGGCTGGGCCTGGCTGGGCCTGGCTGGCTGGGCTGGCTGGCTGGAACAATGGCTGGCTGGCTGGGCTCGGCTCGCCGGGCCGGGCTCGCTGGGCCGGGCTGGCTGGGCTGGCTGGCTGGCTGGCTGGCTGTCACAATGGCTGGCTAGCTGTCACAATGGCTGGCTGTCTCTCACAATGACTGGCTGGCTGGCTGGCTGGCTGGTCTGGGCTGGCTGAGCCTGGCTGGCGGGGCCTGGCTGGGCTGGGCCTGGCTGACTATGCTGGGCTGGCTGGGCCGGGCTGGCTGGGCTGGGCCTGGCTGGCTGGGGCTGGCTGGGCTGGATGGGCTGGACTGGCTGGGCCAGGCTGGGCCTGGCTGGCCGGGCCTGGTTGGCCGGGCTTGGCTTGGCTGGGCTGGCTGGTCCGGACTGGCTGGGCTGGGCCTGGCTGGCTGGGGCTGGCTGGGCTGGGCCTGGCTGGGCCGGGCTGGCTGGGCTGGGCTGGCTGGACCGGACTGGTTGGGCCTGGCTGGCTGGGCTGGCTGGCTGGAACAATGGCTGGCTGGCTGGGCTGGGCTCGCTGGGCCGGGCTCGCTGGGCCGGGCTGGCTGGGCTGGCTGGCTGGCTGGCTGGTGGAACAATGGCTGGCTAGCTGTCACAATGGCTGGCTGTCTCTCACAATGACTGGCTGGCTGGCTGGCTGGCTGGCTGGGCTGGGCTGGCTGAGCCTGGCTGGCGGGGCCTGGCTGGGCTGGGCCTGGCTGACTATGCTGGGCTGGCTGGGCCGGGCTGGCCGGGCTGGGCCTGGCTGGCTGGGGCTGGCTGGGCTGGATGGGCTGGACTGGCTGGGCCAGGCTGGGCCTGGTTGGCCGGGCCTGGCTTGGCTGGGCTGGCTGGTCCGGACTGGCTGGGCTGGGCCTGGCTGGCTGGGGCTGGCTGGGCTGGGCCTGGCTGTGCCGGGCTGGCTGGGCTGGGGTGGCTGGACCGGACTGGTTGGGCCTGGCTGGCTGGGCTGGCTGGCTGGGGTGGGCCTGGCTGGCAGGGCCAGGCTGGTTGGGCCGGGCTGGGCCTGGCTGGCTGGGGCTGGCTGGGCTGGATGGGCTGGACTGGCTGGGCTGGCTGGTCCGGACTGGCTGGGCTGGGCCTGGCTGGCTGGGGCTGGCTGGGCCGGGCTGGCGGGGCTGGGCTGGCTGGACCGGACTGGTTGGGCCTGGCTGGCTGGGCTGGCTGGCTGGGGTGGGCTGGGCTGGGCTGGCGGGGCCTGGCTGGGCTGGGCTTGGATGGGCTGGGCTCGCTGGGCCGGGCCGGGCTGGGCCTGGCTCTGCTGGGCTGGGCTCGCTGGGCCGGGTTGGCTGGCTGGGGCTGGCTGGTCTGGGCCTGGCTGGTCTGGGCCTGGCTGGGCCGGGTTGGCTGGGCCTGGGTGGCTGGGGCTGGCTGGGCTGGTTGGGCTGGGCTGGGCTGGGCTGGCTGGCTCGGCTGGGCTGGCTGGGCCGGGCTGGCCGGGCCGGGCTGGGCTTGGCTGGGCCCGGCTGGCCGGGCCTGGCTGCCTGGAACAATGGCTGGCTGGCTGTCAAAATGGCTGGCTGGCTGGCTGTGCCTGGCTGGCTGGGCTGGGCTCGCTGGGCTCAGCTGGCTGGCTGGCTGGCTGTCACAATGGCTGGCTGGCTGTCACAATGGCTGGCTGGCTGTCACAATGGCTGACTGGCTGATCATGGCTGGCGGGGCCTGGCCGGGCCGGGCCTGGCTGCCTCGGCTGGGCTGGGCCTGCCCGGATGGGCCTGGATGGCTGGGCCTGGATGGCTGAGCTGGGCAGGTCTGGGCTGGGCCTGGCTGGCTGGGCCGGGCTGGGCCTGGCTGGCTGGAACAATGGCTGGCTGGCTGTCACAATGGCTGTCTGGCTGTCACAATGGCTGGCTGGGCCCGGCTGGGCTGGGCTGGCTGTGCCGGACTGGCTGGACTGGGTCAAGCTGGGCCGGACTGGCTGGGCCTGGATGGCTGGGCCTGGATGGCTGAGCTAGGCAGGGCTGGGCTGGGCCTGGCTCCCTGGGCCGGGCTGGCCGGGCCGGGCTGGGCCTGGCTGGCTGGAACAATGCCTGGCTGGCTGTCAGAATGGGTGGCTGGCTGTCACAATGGGTGGCTGGCTGACTGGCTGGCTGGCTGGGCCCGGCTGTGCTGGGCCTGGCTGGGCTGTGCCGGCCTGGCTGGGCTGTGCTGGGCTGTGCTTGCTGGGCCGGGTTGGCTGGGCGGGGCTGGCTGGTCTGGGCCTGGCTGGGCCGGGTTGGCTGGGCCTGGCTGGCTGGGGCTGGCTGGGCTGGTTGGGCTGGGCTGGGCTGGCTGGCTGGGCTGGGCTGGGCTGGGCTGGCTGGGCCGGGCTGGCCGGGACGGGATGGGCTTGGCTGGGCCTGGCTGGCCGGATCTGGCTAGCCGGAACAATGGCTGGCTGGAACAATGGCTGGCTGGCTGTCACAATGGCTGGCTGGCTGTCACAATGGCTGGCTGGGCTGGGCCTGGCTGACTATGCTGGGCTGGCTGGGCCGGGCTGGCCGGGCTGGGCCTGGCTGGCTGGGGCTGGCTGGGCTGGATGGGCTGGACTGGCTGGGCCAGGCTGGGCCTGGTTGGCCGGGCCTGGCTTGGCTGGGCTGGCTGGTCCGGACTGGCTGGGCTGGGCCTGGCTTGGCTGGGCTGGCTGGTCCGGACTGGCTGGGCTGGGCCTGGCTGGCTGGAACAATGCCTGGCTGGCTGTCACAATGGCTGGCTGGCTGTCACAATGGGTGGCTGGCTGACTGGCTGGCTGGCTGGGCCCGGCTGTGCTGGGCCTGGCTGGGGTGTGCCGGCCTGGCTGGGCTGTGCTGGGCTGTGCTTGCTGGGCCGGGTTGGCTGGGCGGGGCTGGCTGGTCTGGGCCTGGCTGGGCCGGGTTGGCTGGGCCTGGCTGGCTGGGGCTGGCTGGGCTGGTTGGGCTGGGCTAGGCTGGCTGGCTGGGCTGGGCTGGGCTGGGCTGGCTGGGCCGGGCTGGCCGGGACGGGATGGGCTTGGCTGGGCCTGGCTGGCCGGATCTGGCTGGCTGGAACAATGGCTGGCTGGAACAATGGCTGGCTGGCTGTCACAATGGCTGGCTGGCTGTCACAATGGCTGGCTGGCTGAGCCTGGCTGGCGGGGCCTGGCTGGGCCGGGCCTGGCTGGCTGGGCTGGGCTCGCTGGGCTCGGCTGGCCGGCTGGCTGGCTGTCACAATGGCTGGCTGGCTGTCACAATGGCTGGCTGGCTGTCACAATGGCTGACTGTCTGAGCCTGCCTGTCGGGGCCTGGCCGGGCCGGGCCTAGCTGGCTAGGCTGGGCTGGGCCCGCCCGGCTGGGCCTGGATGGCTGGGCCTGGATGGCTGAGCTGGGCAGGGCTGGGCTGGGCCCGGCTGGCTGGGCCTGGATGGCTGTCACAATGGCTGGGCTGGCTGTCACAATGGCTGGCTGGCTGGGCCCGGCTGGGCTGGGCTGGCTGGGCCGGACTGGCTGGACTGGGTCAAGCTGGGCAGGGCTGGGCTGAGCCTGGCTGGCTGGGCCGGGCTGGCTGGGCCGGGCTGAGCCTGGCTGGCTGGAACAATGCCTGGCTGGCTGTCACAATGGCTGGCTGGCTGGCTGTCACAATGGCTGGCTGGCTGGCTGGCTGGGCCCGGCTGAGCTGGGCCCGGCTGGGCTGGGCTGGCTGGGCCAGGCTGGCTGGGCTGGGCTGGGCCTGGCTGGCTGGGCTGGGCTGGCTGGGCCAGGCTGGCTGGGCTGGGCTGGGCCTGGCTGGCTGGGCTGGGCTCGCTGGGCCGGGCTGGCTGGCTGGCTGGCTGGCTGGCTGTGCTGTGTCTGGCTGGCCTGGGCTGGCTGGGCCAGGCTGGCTGGGCTGGGCTGGGCCTGGCTGGCTGGGCTGGGCTCGCCGGGCTGGCTGGCTGGGTGGGCTGGCTGTCACAATGGCTGGCTGGCTGTCACAATGGCTGGCTGACTGACTGGCTGGCTGGCTGGGCCCGGCTGGGCCGGGCCTGGCTGGGCCCGGCTGGGCCTTGCTGGCTGGGCTGGGCTCGCCGGGCTGGCTGGCTGGGCTGGGCTGGGCTGGGTTGGGCTGGGCTGGTTGGGCCGGGCTGGCCGGGCATGGCTGGGCCTGGCTGGCCGAGCCTGGCTGGCTGGAACAATGGCTGGCTGGCTGTCACAATGGCTGGCTGGCTGTCACAATGGCTAGCTGGCTGGCTGGGCCTGGCTGGCTGAGCCTGGCTGGCGGGGCCTGGCGGGGCTGGGCCTGGCTGGCTGGGCTGGGCTCGCTGGGCCGAGCTGTGTGGACTGGCTGGCTGGCTGGCTGGCTGGAACAATGGCTAGCTGGCTGTCACAATGGCTGGCTGGATGTCACAATGGCTGGCTGGCTGGCTGGCTGGCTGGCTGGCTGGCTGGCTGGGCCGGGCTGGCTGGCTGGCTGGGCCGGGCTGGCTGGGCCAGGCTGGCTGGGCTGGGCTGGGCCTGGCTGGCTGGCTGGGCTGGGCTCGCTGGGCCGGGCCGGCTGGCTGGCTGGCTGGTTGGCTGTGCTGGGTCTGGCTGGCCTGGGCTGGCTGGGCCAGGCTGGCTGGGCCAGGCTGGGCTGGGCCTGGCTGGCTGGGCTGGGCTGGGCTCGCTGGGCCGGGCTGGCTGGGCTGGCTGGCTGTCACAATGGCTGGCTGGCTGTCACAATGGCTGGCTGACTGACTGGCTGGCTGGCTGGGCCGGGCCTGGCTGGGCCCGGCTGGGCCTTGCTGGCTGGGCTGGGCTCGCCGGGCTGGCTGGCTGGGCTGGGCTGGGCTGGGTTGGGCTGGGCTGGTTGGGCCGGGCTGGCCGGGCATGGCTGGGCCTGGCTGGCCGAGCCTGGCTGGCTGGAACAATGGCTGGCTGGCTGTCACAATGGCTGGCTGGCTGTCACAATGGCTAGCTGGCTGGCTGGGCCTGGCTGGCTGAGCCTGGCTGGCGGGGCCTGGCGGGGCTGGGCCTGGCTGGCTGGGCTGGGCTCGCTGGGCCGAGCTGTGTGGACTGGCTGGCTGGCTGGCTGGCTGGAACAATGGCTAGCTGGCTGTCACAATGGCTGGCTGGATGTCACAATGGCTGGCTGGCTGGCTGGCTGGCTGGCTGGCTGGCTGGCTGGGCCGGGCTGGCTGGCTGGCTGGGCCGGGCTGGCTGGCTGGCTGGGCCGGGCTGGCTGGGCCGGGCTAGGCCTGGCTGGGCCAGGATAGCTGGGCCTGGCTGGGCCGGACTGGCTGGATTGGGTCTAGCTGGGCTGGGCCTGGCTTGGCCTGGCTGGCCGGGCTTGGCTGGCTGGAACAATGGCTGGCTAGCTGTCACAATGGCTGGATGGATGTCACAATGGCTGGGTGGCTGGCTGGGCCTGGCTGGCTGAGCCTGGCTGGCGGGGCCTGGCTGGGCTGGGCCTGGCTGGCGATGCTGGGCTCGCTGGGCTGGGCTGGCTGGGCTGGCTGGCTGGCTTGCTGGAACAATAGCTGGCTGGCTGTCACAATGGCTGGCTGGCTGACACAATGGCTGGCTGGCTGGCTGGGCTCGTTGGGCCGGGCTGGCTGTGCTGGCTGGCTGTCACAATGGCTGGCTGGCTGACTGGCTGGCTGGCTGGCTGGGCCCGGCTGGGCTGGGCCTGGCTGGGCTGGGCTGGCTGGGCCAGGCTGGCTGGGCTGGGCTGGGCCTGTCTGGCTGGGCTGGGCTCGCTGGGCCGGGCTGGCTGGGTTGGGCTCGCTGGGCCGGGCTGGCTGGCTGGGCTGGGCTGGGCTGGGCTGGGCTGGATGGGCTGGTTAGGTTGTGGTGGTTGGGCTGGGCTGGTTGGGCTGGGCTGGCCGGGCATGGCTGGGCCTGGCTGGCCGAGCCTGGCTGGCTGGAAGAATGGCTGGCTGGCTGTCACAATGGCTGGCTTGCTGGCTGGGCCTGGCTGGCTGAGCCTGGCTAGCGGGGCCTGGCGGGGCTGGGCCTGGCTGGCTGGGCTAGGCTCGCTGGGCCGGGCTGTGTGGGCTGGCTGGCTGGCTGGCTGTCACAATGGCTAGTTGGCTGTCACAATGGCTGGCTGGCTGTCACAATGGCTGGCTGCCTGGCTGGCTGGGCCGGGCTGGCTGGGCCGGGCTAGGCCTCGCTGGGCCAGGATAGCTGGGCCTGGCTGGTCTGGGCTTGGCTGGGCCGGGCAAGGCTGGGCCGGACTGGCTGGATTGGGTCTACCTGGGCTGGGCCTGGCTGGGCCTGGCTGGCCGGGCCTGGCTGGCTGGAACAATGGCTGGCTGGCTGTCACAATGTCTGGCTGGATGTCACAATGGCTGGCTGGCTGGCTGGGCCTGGCTGGCTGAGCCTGGCTGGCGGGGCCTGGCTGGGCTGGGCCTGGGTGGCTGGGCTGGCTGGCTGGCTGGCTGGAACAATAGCTGGCTGGCTGTCACAATGGCTGGCTGGCTGTCACAATGGCTGGCTGGGTGGCTGGGTGGCTGGGCTTGGCTGGGCTGGCTGGGCTGGGCTGGGCTGGGCTGGCTGGGTTGGGCTGGCTGGGCTGGGCTGGCTTGGCTGGGCCTGGCTGGCTGGGCTGGGCTGGGCTGGCTGGGCTGGGCTGGGCTGGCTGGGCTGGGCCCGGCTGGCTGGGCCTGGCTGGGCCTGGCTGGGCTGGGCCTGGTTGGCTGGGCTGGCTTGGCTGGGCCTGGCTGACTGGGCCAGGCCCAACCCAGCTGGGCCCAGCCCAGCCCAGCCAGCCCAGCCTAGCCAGCCAGGCCTACCGAGGCCAAGCCCAGCCAGGCCCAGCCAGGCCCAGTCAGCCTGGCCCAGCCAAGCCGGCCCAGCCCAGCCCAGCCAACCAGGCCCATCCCAGCCAGGCCCAGCCAGCCGGGCCCAGCCCAGCCAGCCAGCCAGCCAGCCATTGTGACAGCCAGCCAGCCATTGTTCCAGTCAGCCAGCCAGCCAACCAGGCAGCCAAACCAGCCAGGCCAAGGCAGCCATACGCAGCCTTGCCCAGCCCAGCCAGGCCCAGCCATCCAGGCCCGGCCAGCCCGGCCCAGCCCAGCCAGGCCCAGCCAGCCAGGCCCGGCAAGCCAGCCCAGTCCAGCCCAGCCTAGCCATTGTGCCAGCCAGCCCACCCGAGCCGGTCCAACCCAGCGAGCCCAGCCCAGCCAGCCCAGCTCAGCCAGCCCAGCCCAGCCAGCCCGGGCCGGCCAGCCGAGCCCAGCCCAGCCCAGCCCAGCCCAGCCCACCCAGCCCTGCCCAGCCAGCCCAGCCCAGCCCAGCCCAGCAATTGTGCCAACCAGCCAGCCATTGTGCCATCCAGCCATTGTGCCAGCCATCCAGCCATCTATTGTGCCATCCAGCCTGGCCTAGCCGGCCAGGCCCAACCACCCCAGCCCAGCCCAGCCCATCCAGCCCAGCCCAACCCAACCCAACCCGGCCCAGCCAGCCAGGCCCAGCCTTGCCCAGCCCATCCAGGCCCAGCCATCCAGGCCCAGCCCAGCCCGGCCCACCCAGCCCGGCCCAGCCAGCCCAGCCCAGCCCAGCAATTGTGCCAACCAGCCAGCCATTGTGCCATCCAGCCATTGTGCCACCCATCCAGCCATCCATTGTGCCACCCAGCCCAGCCTAGCCGGCCAGGCCCAGCCACCCCAGCCCTGCCCAGCCATGCCCAGCCCAGCCAGCCCAGCCTAGCCCAGCCCAGCCCAGCCCAGCCCAGCCCAGCCCAGCCAGCCCAGCCCAGCCATTGTGCCAGCCAGCCCACCCGAGCCGGTCCAACCCAGCCAGCCCAGCCTAGCCAGCCCAGCTCAGCCAGCCCAGCCCTGCCAGCCTGGGCCGGCCAGCCGAGCCCAGCCCAGCCCAGCCCAGCCCACCCAGCCCTGCCCAGCCAGCCCAGCCCAGCCCAGCCCAGCCCAGCCCAGCAATTGTGCCAACCAGCCAGCCATTGTGCCATCCAGCCATTGTGCCAGCCATCCAGCCATCTATTGTGCCATCCAGCCCGGCCTAGCCGGCCAGGCCCAACCACCCCACCCCAGCCCAGCCCATCCAGCCCAGCCCAACCCAACCCAACCCGGCCCAGCCAGCCAGGCCCAGCCTTGCCCAGCCCATCCAGGCCCAGCCAGCCAGGCCCACCCAGCCTGGCCCACCCAGCCTGGCCCAGCCAGCCCAGCCCAGCAATTGTGCCAACCAGCCAGCCATTGTGCCATCCAGCCATTGTGCTAGCCATCCAGCCAGCCATTGTGCCATCCAGCCCAGCATAGCCGGCCAGGCACAGCCACCCCAGCCCTGCCCAGCCATGCCCAGCCCAGCCAGCCCAGCCCCTCCATCCCAGCCCAACACAACACAACCCGGCCCAGCCAGGCGGCCCAGCCAGCCTGGCACAGCCAGCCCGGCACAGCCAGCTCAGCCCAGCCAGCCATGCCCAGCCAGCCCGGCCCAGCCAGCCAGGCCCGGCCCAGCCAGGCCCAGCCAGGCCCAGCCAGCCAGGCCCAGCCCAGCCAGCCCAGCCCAGCCAGCCAGGCCTACCCCGCCAAGCCCAGCCAGGCCCAGCCAGGCCCAGCCAGCCGGGCCCAGCCCAGCCAGCCCAGCCCAGCCAGGCCCAGCCGGGCCAAACCAGCCCAGCCCAGCCAGCCCAGCCAGCCTAGCCAAGCCAGCCCGGCCCAGCCAGCCCAGCCCAGCCCAGCCCAGCCCATCTGGGACTAGCCCAGCCCAGCACAGCACAGCCAGCACAGCACAGCCAGCCAGGCACAGCCAGGCACAGCCAGCCAGGTCCAGCAAGGCCCGGCCAGCCGTACCCAGTCAGACCCAGCCCAGCCAGCCCAGCCTAGCCAGCCAGGCCCAGGCAGCCATACCCAGCCAGGCCCAGCCAGCCGGGCCCAGCCAGCCCGGCCCAGCCAGCCCAGCCCAGCCAGCCCTGCCCAGCCAGCCCAGCCCAGCCGGGCCTGGCCCAGCCAGCCCCAGCCAGCCCAGCCGAGCCGACGCGGCCCAGCCAGGCACAGCCCAGCACAGACAGGAAAGCCCAGCCGGCCCAGCCAACCCCAGCCAGCCGGGCCCAGTCCGGCACAGCCAACCCCAGCCAGCCCAGCCCAGCCGAGACCAGCCAGCTCCATCCAGCCGGACCTAGCCAGCCCAGCCTAGCCAGCCCGTCCCAACCAGGACCAGCACAGCCAGCCCAGCCCAGAAGAGACCAGCCAGTTCCAGCCATCCCGACCTAGCCAGCCCTGGATGGGCCTGGATGGCCAGGCCTGGCTGGCTGGAACAATGGCTGGCTGTCACAATGGCTGGCTGGCTGGCTGGGCCTGGCTGGCTGAGCCTGGCTGGCGGGGCCTGGCTGGGCTGGGCCTGGCTGGCTGGGCTGGGCCCGCAAGGCCAGGCTGGCTGGGCCGGGCTGGCTGGGCTGGGCCTGGCTGGGCCGGGCTGGGCCAGGCTTGCTGGGTCGGGCTGGGCCTGGCAGGGCTTGGCCTGGCTCTGGCTTGCTGGGCACGGCTGGGCTGGGCCTGGCTAGGTCTGGCTGGGCCTGGCTGGCTGTCACAATGGCTGGCTGGCTGTCACAATGGCTGGCTGGCTGACTGGCTGGTCCTGGCTGGGCTGGGCCTGGCTGGGCTGGTCCTGGCTGGCCGGTCCTGGCAGGGCAGGGCAGGGCCTGGCTGGGCTGGGCTGGCTGGCTGGTCCTGGCTGGGCTGGTCCTTGCTGGTCCTGGCTGGCCGGTCCTGGCTGGGCCGGGCTGCCTTGGCCGGGCTGGTCCTGGCTGGCCAGTCCTGGCAGGGCAGGGCAGGGCCTAGCTGGGCTGGGCCTGGCTGGGACTGGCTGGGCCGGATTGACTTGGTTGGGCCCGGCTGGGCCTGGCTGGCTGGGGCTAGCTGGGCTGGTTGGGGTGGGCTGGGCTGGATGGGCCAAGCAGGGCCTTTCTGGGCTGGCCTGGCTGGGCCGGATTGGCTTGGTTGGATGGCCAGGACTGCCTGGCTGTCACAATGGCTGGCTGGCTGTCACAATGGCTGGCTGGCTGGCTGGGCCTGGCTGGCTGAGCCTGGCTGGCTGGGCCTGGCTGAGCTGGGCCTGGCTGGCTGGGCTGGGCTCGCCGGGCCAGGCTGGCTGGTCCGGGCTGGCTGGGCTGGGCCTGGCTGGGCCTGGCGGGGCCGGGCTGGTTGGGCCTGGCTGGGCTGGGCCTGGCTGGCGGGGCCTGGCTGGGCTGGGCCTGGCTGGCTGGGCTGGGCTTGCTGGGTCGGGCTGGCTGGGCCAGGCCGGCTGGGCTGGGCCTGGCTGGGCCTGGCTTGTCCGGATTGACTTGGTTGGGCCCGGCTGGGCCTGGCTGGCTGGGGATGGCTGGGCTGGTTGGGGTGGGCTGGGCTGGATGGGCCGAGCAGGGCCTGGCTGGCCGGCCCTGGCTGCGCCTGGCCGGGCCTGGCTGTGCTGGCCTGGCTGGGCCGGATTGGCTTGGTTGGATGGCCAGGCCTGGCTGGCTGTGACAATGGCTGGCTGGCTGTCACAATGGCTGGCCGGCTGGCTGGGCCTGGCTGGCTGAGCCTGGCTGGCGGGGCCTGGCTGAGCTGGGCCTGGCTGGCTGGGCTGGGCTCGCCGGGCCAGGCTGGCTGGGCCGGTCCTGGCTGGGCCTGGCGGGGCCGGGCTGGTTGGGCCGGGCTGGTCCTGGCTGGGCTGGGCCGGACTGGCTGGGCTGGGCCTGGCTGGCTGGGCCAGGCTCGGCTGGTCCTGGCTGGGCCGGGTTGGCTGGGCTGGGCTGGCTTGGCCGGGCTGGCTGGGCCCGGCTGGCTGGGCCCGGCTGGGCTGGGCCGGGCTGGGCCTGGCTGGCTGGGCCTGGCTGGCTGGGCCTGGCTGGCTGGCTGGCTGGCTGGCTGGCTGGGCCTTGCTGGGCCGGGTTGGGCTGGACCTGGCTGGGCTGTGCTGGCTGGGCCGGACCGGCTGGGCTGGGTCCGGCTGGCTGGGCCTGGCTGGGGTGGGCCTGGTGGGCTGGCTGGCTGGCTGGCTGGAACAATGGCAGGCTGGCTGGCTGGCTGTCACAATGGCTGGCTGGCTGGCTGGGTCTGGCTGGCTGGGCCTTGCTGGCGGGGCCTGGCTGGGCCTGGTGGGCTGGGCTGGGCTGGATTTGCCGGGCTGGCTGGGCTGGGCTGGCTGGGCTGGGTTGGCTGGCCCGGGCTTGCTGGGCTGGCTGGGCTGGGCTGGTTAGGCCGGGCTTGCTGGGACAGGCTGGGCCTGGCTGGGCTTGGCCTGGCTGGTCTGGTCTGGCTGGCTGGCTGGCTGTCACAATGGCTGGCTGGCTGGCTGGCTGGGCCTGGCTGGCTGGGCCCGGCTGGGCTGGACCTGGCTGGGCCTGGCTGGGCGGGCCTGGTTGGGAAGGGCCGGGCTGGGCTGGGCTGGCTGGGCCGGGCTGGCTGGGCTGGGCTGGCTTTGTTGGGCCGTGCTGGCAGGGCTGGCAGGGCTGGGCTGGGCCTGGCTGGCCGGGCCTGGCTGGGCCTGGCTGGCAGGGCCTGGCTGGGCCTGGCTGGCAGGGCCTGGCTGGGCCTGGCTGGCAGGGCCTGGCTGGGCCGGGCGGGCTGGGTGTGCATGGCTGTGCCGGGCTGTGCCGGGCTGGCTGGGCCGGACTTGCTGGGCCAGGCTGGGCCTGGCTGGGCTTGGCCTGGCTTGTTTGTTGGGCTGGCTGGCTGGCTGGCTGGCTGACTGGAACAATGGCTGGCTGGCTGACTGGAACAATGGCTGGCTGGCTGTCACAATGGCTGGCTAGCTGGCTGGCTGGGCTTGGTTGGCTGGGCTCGGCTGGGCTGAGCCTGGCTGGCTGGGCCTGGCTGGGCAAGGCCTGGCTGGGCTGGGTGGGCTGGGCTGGGCCTGGCTGGCCGGCCCTGGCTGTGCTGGGCTGGCTGGGCCGGATTGGCTTGGTTGGGCCTGGCTGGGTGGGCCAGGCTGGGTGGGCCAGGCTGGGCTGGGCCTGGCTGGGCCAGGCGGGCTGGGCCTGGCTGGCTGGGCCCGGCTGGGCTGGGCCAGGCTGGGCCTTGCTGGCTGGGCCTGGCTGGCTGGGCTGGCTGGTTGGCTGGCTGGCTGGAACAATGGCTGGCTGACTGTAACAATGGCTGGCTGGATGTCACAATGTCTGGCTGGCTGGCTGGCTGGGTCTGGCTGGCTGGGCTGGGCTGGCTGGACTGGGCTGGGTAGGGCTGGGCCTGGCTGGCTGGGCCTGGCTTGCTGGGCTGGGCTGGGCCTGGCTGGGCCCGGCGGGCTATGCTGGCTGGGCCGGGCTGGCTGGGCCGGGCTGGCTGGGCCTGGCTGGCTGGGCCGGGATGCGCCTGGCCGGGCCTGGCTGGCCGGGCCTGGCTGGCTGTCACAATGGCTGGCTGGCTGTCACAATGGCTGGCTGGCTGGGCCGGGCTGGGCTTTGCCTGGCTGGTCTGGTCTGGCTGGCTGGCTGTCTCGCTGTCACCATGGCTGGCTTGCTGTCACAATGGCTGGCTGTCTGGATGACTAGCCGGCTGGCTAGGCTGGGCTGGCTGGGCTTGGCTGGGATAGGCCTGGCTGGAAGGTCCTGGCTAGGCAGGGACTGGCTGGGCTGGGTTGGGCTGGCTGGGCCGGGCTGGGTGGGCCCGGCTGGCTGGGCATGGCTGGGCCGGGCCTGGTGGTGCCTGGCTGGCTGGCTGTCACAATGGCTGGCTGGCTTTCACAATGGCTGGCTGGCTGGCTGGCTGGCTGGGCCTGGCTGGCCGGTCCTGGCTGGCTTGGCCTGTCTGGGCTGGGCTTGCTGGCTCGCTGGCTGTAACAATGGCTGGCTGGCTCTCACAATGACTGGCTGGCTGTAACAATGGCTGGCTGGCTGGCTGTGCCCGGCTGGCTGTGCCTGGTTGGCGGGGCCTGGCAGGGCCGGGCCTGGCTGGCGGGGCCTGGCTGGCGGGGCCGGGCAGGGCCGGGCAGGCTGGGTTGGGCTGGGCTAGGCTGGCTGGGCCGGGCTGGCTGGGCCAGGGGGGCTGTGCTGGGCCGGCTGGGCCGGGCTGGGCCGGGCTGGTTGGGCCAGGCTGGGCGGGCCAGGCTGGGCCGGGCTGGGCCTGGCTGGCCAGGCCTGGCTGGCTGGAACAATGGCTGGCTGGCTGTCACAATGGCTGACTGGCTGGCTGGGCCTAGCTGGCTGAGCCTGGCTGGCGGGGCCTGGCTGGTGGGGCCTGGCTGGGCTGGGCTGGCTGGGCAGGGCTGGCTGGGCTGGGCTGGCTGGGCCCAGCTGAGCTAGGCCAGGCTGGGCGGGCTGGTCCAGGCTGGGCGGGCTGGTCCAGGCTGGCTGGGCTGGGCCAGGCTGGCTGGGCTGGGCCAGGCTGGCTGGGCTGGGCCAGGCTGGCTGGGCTGGGCTGGCTGGGCCTGACTGGGCTGGGCTGGCTGGCTCGCTGGCTGGAACAATGACTGGCTGGCTGTAACAATGGCTGGCTGGCTGGCTGGCGGGGCCTGGCTGGCGGGGCCTGGCTGGCGGGGCCTGGCGGGGCCTGGCAGGGCCGGGCAGGCTGGGCTGGGCTGGCTGGGCCGGGCTGGCTGGGCCAGGGGGGCTGGGCTGGCTGGGCCAGGGGGGCTGGGCTGGGCCGGCTGGGCCGGATCTGGCTGGCTGGAACAATGGCTGGCTGTCACAATGGCTGGCTGGCTGGCTGGGCCTAGGTGACTGAGCCTGGCTGTCGGGACCTGGCTGCTGGGCCTGACTGGCTGGGCATGGCTCGTTGGGCCTGGCTGGGCCGGGCTGGGCCTGGTTGGGCCGGGCTGGTTGGGCCGGGCTGGGCCCAGCTGGCTGGGCCAGGATGGGCCTGGCTGGCTGGCCGGGCATGGCTGGGAGGGGCTGGGCCTGGCTAGGCTGGGCTGGGTGGGCCGGACTGGCTGGGCTGGGCCTGGCTGGGCTGGATTGACTTGGTTGGGCCCGGCTGGGCCTGGCTGGGGTGGGCCTGGCTGTGCCGGGCAGGCTGGGCTGGCCTGGCCGGGCTGGATGGCTGGCTGGTTGGAACAATGGCTGGCTGGCTGTCACAATGGCTGGCTGGCTGTCACAATGGCTGGCTGCCTGGCTGCCTGGCTGGGCCAGGCTGGCTGGGCTGGGCTGGCTGGGCCCGGCTGGGCTCGGCCAGGTTGGCTGGGCCTGGCTGGGCCGGGCTTGCTGGGTCGGGCTGGGCCTGGCAGGGCTTGGCCTGGCTGGGCTCGGCTGGCTGCCTGGAACAATGGCTGGCTCGCTGTCACAATGGCTGGATGGATGTCACAATGGCTGGCTGGCTGTCACAATGGCTGGCTGGCTGACTGGCTGGGTCTGGCTGGGCTGGGCCTGGCTGGGCTGGGCCTGGCTGGCCGGTCCTGGCAGGGCAGGGAAGGGCCTGGCTGGGCTGGGCTCGCTGGCTTGTCCTGGCTGGGCTGGTCCTTGCTGGTCCTGGCTGGCTGGTCCTGGCTGGGCCGGGCTGCCTTGGCCGGGCTGGTCCTGGCTGGCCGGTCCTGGCAGGGCAGGGCAGGGCCTAGCTGGGCTGGGCTGGCTGGCTGGTCCTGCTGGCCGGTCCTGGCTGGGCGGGGCTGCCTGGGCGGGGCTGGTTGGGCCGGGCTGGCTGGGCCCAGCTGGGCTGGGCCAGGCTGGCGGGGCTGGGCCAGGCTGGCTGGGCTGGGCCAGGCTGGCTGGGCTGGGCCAGGCTGGCTGGGCTGGGCCAGGCTGGCTGGGCTGGGCTGGCTGGGCCTGACTGGGCTGGGTTGGCTGGCTCGCTGGCTGGAACAATGACTGGCTGGCTGTAACAATGGCTGGCTGGCTGGCTGGCGGGGCCTGGCTGGCGGGGCCTGGCGGGGTCTGGCAGGGCCGGGCAGGCTGGGCTGGGCTGGCTGGGCCGGGCTGGCTGGGCCAGGGGGGCTGGGCTGGCTGGGCCAGGGGGGCTGGGCTGGGCCGGCTGGGCCGGATCTGGCTGGCTGGAACAATGGCTGGCTGTCACAATGGCTGGCTGGCTGGCTGGGCCTAGGTGGCTGAGCCTGGCTGTCGGGACCTGGCTGCTGGGCCTGACTGGCTGGGCATGGCTCGTTGGGCCTGGCTGGGCCGGGCTGGGCCTGGTTGGGCCGGGCTGGTTGGGCCGGGCTGGGCCCAGCTGGCTGGGCCAGGATGGGCCTGGCTGGCTGGCCGGGCATGGCTGGGAGGGGCTGGGCCTGGCTAGGCTGGGCTGGGTGGGCCGGACTGGCTGGGCTGGGCCTGGCTGGGCTGGATTGACTTGGTTGGGCCCGGCTGGGCCTGGCTGGGGTGTGCTGGATGGCTGTGCTGGGCTGTGCCGGGCTGGCTGGGCCGGACTTGCTGGGCAAGGCTGGGCATGCCTGGGCTTGGCCTGGCTTGTTTGTTGGGCTGGCTGGCTGGCTGGCTGGCTGACTAGAACAATGGCTGGCTGGCTGACTGGAACAATGGCTGGCTGGCTGTCACAATGGCTGGCTAGCTGGCTGGCTGGGCTTGGTTGGCTGGGCTCGGCTGGGCTGAGCCTGTCTGGCTGGGCCTGGCTGGGCAAGGCCTGGCTGGGCTGGGTGGGCTGGGCTGGGCCTGGCTGGCCGGCCCTGGCTGGGCTGGGCTGGCTGGGCTGGATTGGCTTGGTTGGGCCTGGCTGGGTGGGCCAGGCTGGGTGGGCCAGGCTGGGCTGGGCCTGGCTGGGCTGGGCCAGGCTGGGCCTTGCTGGCTGGGCCTTGCTGGCTGGGCTGGCTGGTTGGCTGGCTGGCTGGAACAATGGCTGGTTGACTGTCACAATGGCTGGCTGGATGTCACAATGTCTGGCTGGCTGGCTGGCTGGGTCTGGCTGGCTGGGCTGGGCTGGCTGGACTGGGTTGGGTAGGGCTGGGCCTGGCTGGCTGGGCCTGGCTTGCTGGGCTGGGCTGGGCCTGGCTGGGCCCGGCAGGCTATGCTGGCTGGGCCGGGCTGGCTGGGCCGGGCTGGCTGGGCCTGGCTGGCTGGGCCGGGATGCGCCTGGCCGGGCCTGGCTGGCCGGGCCTGGCTGGCTGTCACAATGGCTGGCTGGCTGTCACAATGGCTGGCTGGCTGGGCCGGGCTGGGCCGGGCTGGGCTTTGCCTGGCTGGTCTGGTCTGGCTGGCTGGCTGTCTCGCTGTCACTATGGCTGGCTTGCTGTCACAATGGCTGGCTGGCTGTCACAATGGCTGGCTGTCTGGATGACTAGCCGGCTGGCTAGGCTGGGCTGGCTGGGCTTGGCTGGGATAGGCCTGGCTGGCAGGTCCTGGCTAGGCAGGGCCTGGCTGGGCTGGGCTGGGCTGGCTGTGCCGGGCTGGGTGGGCCCGGCTGGCTGGGCCTGGCTGGGCCGGGCCTGGTGGTGCCTGGCTGGCTGGCTGTCACAATGGCTGGCTGGCTATCACAATGGCTGGCTGGCTGGCTGGCTGGGCCTGGCTGGCCGGTCCTGGCTGGGGAAGGCCATTCTGGGCTGGGCTGGCTGGGCCGGGCTGGCTGGGCCAGGCTGGGCTTGCTTGGCCTGTCTGGGCTGGGCTTGCTGGCTCGCTGGCTGTAACAATGGCTGGCTGGCTCTCACAATGACTGGCTGGCTGTAACAATGGCTGGCTGGCTGGCTGGGCCCGGCTGGCTGTGCCTGGTTGGCGGGGCCTGGCAGGGCCAGGCCTGGCTGGCGGGGCCTGGCAGGGCCGGGCAGGCTGGGCTGGGCTGGGCTAGGCTGGCTGGGCCGGGATGGCTGGGCCAGGGGGGCTGTGCTGGGCCGGGCTGGGCCGGGCTGGTTGGGCCAGGCTGGCCGGACCAGGCTGGGCCGGGCTGGGCCTGGCTGGCCGGGCCTGGCTGGCTGGAACAATGGCTGGCTGGCTGTCACAATGGCTGACTGGCTGGCTGGGCCTAGCTGGCTGAGCCTGGCGGGCGGGGCCTGGCTGGTGGGGCCTGGCTGGGCTGGGCTGGCTGGGCAGGGCTGGCTGGGCTGGGCTGGCTGGGCCCAGCTGGGCTAGGCCAGGCTGGGCGGGCTGGGCCAGGCTGGGCGGGCTGGGCCAGGCTGGCTGGGCTGGGCCAGGCTGGCTGGGCTGGGCCAGGCTGGCTGGGCTGGGCCAGGCTGGCTGGGCTGGGCCAGGCTGGCTGGGCTGGGCTGGCTGGGCCTGACTGGGCTGGGCTGGCTGGCTCGCTGGCTGGAACAATGACTGGCTGGCTGTAACAATGGCTGGCTGGCTGGCGGGGCCTGGCTGGCGGGGCCTGGCGGGGCCTGGCACGGCCGGGCAGGCTGGGCTGGGCTGGCTGGGCCGGGCTGGCTGGGCCAGGGGGGCTGGGCTGGCTGGGCCAGGGGGGCTGGGCTGGGCCGGCTGGGCCGGATCTGGCTGGCTGGAACAATGGCTGGCTGTCACAATGGCTGGCTGGCTGGCTGGGCCTAGGTGGCTGAGCCTGGCTGTCGGGACCTGGCTGCTGGGCCTGACTGGCTGGGCATGGCTCGTTGGGCCTGGCTGGGCCGGGCTGGGCCTGGTTGGGCCGGGCTGGTTGGGCCGGGCTGGGCCCAGCTGGCTGGGCCAGGATGGGCCTGGCTGGCTGGCCGGGCATGGCTGGGAGGGGCTGGGCCTGGCTAGGCTTGGCTGGGTGGGCCGGACTGGCTGGGCTGGGCCTGGCTGGGCTGGATTGACTTGGTTGGGCCTTGCTGGGCCTGGCTGGGGTGGGCCTGGCTGTGCCAGGCAGGCTGGGCTGGCCTGGATGGGCTGGATGGCTGGCTGGTTGGAACAATGGCTGGCTGCCTGGCTGCCTGGCTGGGCCAGGCTGGCTGGGCTGGGCTGGCTGGGCCCGGCTGGGCTCGGCCAGGTTGGCTGGGCCTGGCTGGGCCGGGCTGGGCCGGGCTTGCTGGGTCGGGATGGGCCTGGCAGGGCTTGGCCTGGCTGGGCTCGGCTGGCTGCCTGGAACAATGGCTGGCTCGCTGTCACAATGGCTGGCTGGCTGTCACAATGGCTGGCTGGCTGTCACAATGGCTGGCTGCCTGGCTGTCTGGCTGGGCCAGGCTGGCTGGGCCGGGCTTTCTGGGTCGGGCTGGGCCTGGCAGGGCTTGGCCTGGCTGGGCTCGGCTGGCTGCCTGCAACAATGGCTGGCTGGCTGACTGGCTGGCTGGCTGGGCCTGGATTGCTGGGCACGGCTGGGCTGGGCCTGGCTAGGTCTGGCTGGGCCTGGCTGGCTGTCACAATGGCTGGCTGGCTGTCACAATGGCTGGCTGGCTGACTGGCTGGGTCTGGCTGGGCTGGGCCTGGCTGGGCTGGGCCTGGCTGGCCGGTCCTGGCAGGGCAGGGCAGGGCCTGGCTGGGCTGGGCTCGCTGGCTTGTCCTGGCTGGGCTGGTCCTTGCTGGTCCTGGCTGGCTGGTCCTGGCTGGGCCGGGCTGCCTTGGCCGGGCTGGTCCTGGCTGGCCGGTCCTGGCAGGGCAGGGCAGGGCCTAGCTGGGCTGGGCTGGCTGGCTGGTCCTGGCTGGGCTGGTCCTGGCTGGTCCTGCTGGCCGGTCCTGGCTGGGCGGGGCTGCCTGGGCCGGGCTGGGCCTCGCTGGGCCCGGCTGGCCGGGCCTGGCTGCCTGTAACAATGGCTGGCTGGCTGGCTGGCTGGGCCTGGCTGGCTGAGGCTGGCTGGCGGGGCCTGGCTGGGCTGGGCCTGGCTGGCTTGGCCGAGCTTGCTGGGTCGTGCTGGCTGGGCCAGGCTGGCTGGGCTGGGCCTGGCTGGGCCTGGCTGGGCCGGATTGACTTGGTTGGGCCCGGCTGGGCCTGGCTGGCTAGGGCTAGCTGGGCTGGTTGGGGTGGGCTGGGCTGGATGGGCCGAGCAGGGCCTGTCTGGGCTGGCCTGGCTGGGCCGGATTGGCTTGGTTGGATGGCCAGGCCTGCCTGGCTGTCACAATGGCTGGCTGGCTGTCACAATGGCTGGCTGGCTGGCTGGGCCTGGCTGGCTGAGCCTGGCTGGCTGGGCCTGGCTGAGCTGGGCCTGGCTGGCTGGGCTGGGCTCGCCGGGCCAGGCTGGCTGGTCCGGGCTGGCTGGGCTGGGCCTGGCTTGGCCTGGCGGGGCCGGGCTGGTTGGGCCTGGCTGGGCTGGGCATGGCTGCCTGGGCCTGGCTGGCTGGGTTGGGCTCGCCGGGCCAGGCTGGCTGGGCGGGGCCTGGCTGAGCTGGGCCTGGCTGGCTGGGTTGGGCTCGCCGGGCCAGGCTGGCTGGGCCGGGCTGGCTGGGCTGGGCCTGGCTGGGCCTGGCGGGGCCGGGCTGGTTGGGCCGGGCTGGTCCTGACTGGGCTGGGCCGGACTGGCTGGGCTGGGCCTGGCTGGCTGGGCCTGGCTTGGCTGGGCCTGGCTGGGCCGGGCTGGCTGGCTGGGCCTTGCTGGGCCGGGTTGGGCTGGGCCTGGCTGGGCTGTGCTGGCTGGGCCGGACCGGCTGGGCTGGGTCCGGCTGGCTGGGCCTGGCTGGGGTGGGCCTGGTGGGCTGGCTGGCTGGCTGGCTGGAACAATGGCTGGCTGGCTGGCAGGCTGTCACAATGGCTGGCTGGCTGGGCCGGGCTGGGCCGGGCTGGGCTTTGCCTGGCTGGTCTGGTCTGGTTGGCTGGCTGGCTCGCTGTCACAATGGCTGGCTTGCTGTCACAATGGCTGGCTGGCTGTCACAATGGCTGGCTGTCTGGATGACTAGCCGGCTGGCTAGGCTTGGCTGGCTGGGCTTGGCTGGGATAGGCCTGGCTGGCAGGTCCTGGCTAGGCAGGGCCTGGCTGGGCTGGGCTGGCTGGGCCGGGCTGGGTGGGCCTGGCTGGCTGGGCCTGGCTGGGCCGGGCCTGGTGGTGCCTGGCTGGCTGTCTGTCACAATGGCTGGCTGGGCTTGGCTGGGATAGGCCTGGCTGGCCGATCCTGGCTGGGCAAGGCCTGTCTGGGCTGGGCTGGCTGGGCCGGGCTGGCTGGGCCAGGCTGGCTGGGCCAGGCTGGGCTGGCTTGGCCTGTCTGGGCTGGGCTGGCTGGCTCGCCGGCTGTAACAATGGCTGGCTGGCTCTCACAATGACTGGCTGGCTCTCACAATGGCTGGCTGGCTGGCTGGGCCCGGCTGGCTGTGCCTGGTTGGCGGGGCCTGGCAGGGCCGGGCCTGGCTGGCGGGGCCTGGCAGGGCCGGGCAGGCTGGGCTGGGCTAGGCTGGCTGGGCCGGGCTGGCTGGGCCAGGGGGCCTGTGCTGGGCCGGCTGGGCCGGGCTGGGCCGGGCTGGTTGGGCCAGGCTGGCCGGGCCTGGCTGGCTGGAACCATGGCTGGCTGGCTGTCACAATGGCTGACTGGCTGGCTGGGCCTAGCTGGCTGATCCTGGCTGGCGGGGCCTGGCTGGTGGGGCCTGGCTGGGCTGGGCTCGCTGGGCCCAG